>NC_087167.1:16360000-16372500 GCF_035594125.1 Scylla paramamosain
GCTGCAGGAAAGGTGTAGTGAAAGAGGGACTGAGAGGCAAGGTGACGAAAACTGGGGTACAAAGAGGAGAGTAAATATTGACTCGAGAAATAAAAAGAAAATACTTAGAGAGAGAGAGAGAGAGAGAGAGAGAGAGAGAGAGAGAGAGAGAGAGAGAGAGAGAGAGAGAGAGAGAGAGAGAGAGAGAGAGATTCTGATATCCCTGTACACTGACACGGCCAGGTTAGCAGGAGAGTAAACTAGGAATGAGGAAGAGTTGAAGACCTTTCTTAATCTTAATACCTCGATGCACGTTTTCCAGCATTCCCAGTACAGCTTTCGTCTTTTTGGCTCTAGGGTATTTCTTTTCTAATCCCCAGACTTTTCTCCGCCACCATCCGTCACCTTGCTGAAATTGCTACATGCATTTCTTTAAGGAGTTAAAAGACTGTAAATTGACGAAAAGCGACGGATATTGTCTAGTATTTTTTCTGTTTTTATTATTTTTTAGGTGCATATGTGCCATTTGTTATGTAATGGAATGTGGCAAGACCAACAAAAATGCTCAAAAAGACGGCCCACTGAAGGCGCCAGTCCCTAAAGAATCCAAAAGAATATAAAAGAAAAAAATGAGAAGTGTCTTGAATCCTTTCTCTCTTGATAGAGTTGAATTCATAGGTAGAAGAAGATGCAGAAGCAAGGAAGGAATTTCAGAGTTAGTAGTAAACGGGATGAAAGACATAAGATGCTGGTTAACTGTTGCATTAGGGAGGTAGACATAATAGGGGGCCAAATTATTATAAACTCGTATAGTTAAAGACTGAGGGCTGTCATCAGGACCACTTTTCAAAAACTACAGAAATAACTGTTTAGGTACTCATGGATGTTCTTCCTACTTACGGTGGGGAATTTATGTCAAACTATCATGATTCTTAAGAACACACTTGATGAACCTAACAACTGCCACTATAGCCTTTTTTTTTTTTTTTTTTTTTTTTTTTTTTTTTTTATGTAGGAAGGATACTGGCCAAGGGCAACAAAAATCTAATAAAAAAAAATGCCCACTGAAATGCCAGTCCCTAAAAGGGTCAAAGCAGTGGTCAAAAATTGGTGGATAAGTGTCTTGAAACCTCCCTCTTGAAGGAATTCAAGTCATAGGAAGGTGGAAATACAGAAGCAGGCAAGGAATTCCAGAGTTTACCAGAGAAAGGGATGAATGATTGAGAATACTTGCGTTAGAGAGGTGGACAGAATAGGAGTGAGAGAAAGATGAAAGTCTTGTGCAGCGAGGCCGCGGAAGGAGGGGAGGCATGCAGTTAGCAAGATCAGAAGAGCAGTTAGCATGAAAATAGCGGTAGAAGACAGCTAGAGATGCAACATTGCGGCGGTGAGAGAGAGGCTGAAGACAGTCAGTTAGAGGAGAGGAGTTGATGAGACGAAAAGCTTTTGATTCCACCCTGTCTAGAACAGCAGTATGAGTGGAACCCCCCCAGACATGTGAAGCATACTCCATACATGGACGGATAAGGCCCTTGTACAGAGTTAGCAGCTGGGGGGGTGAGAAAAACTGGCGGAGACGTCTCAGAACACCTAACTTCATAGAAGCTGTTTTAGCTAGAGATGAGATGTGAAGTTTCCAGTTCAGATTATAAGTAAAGGACAGACCAAGGATGTTCAGTGTAGAAGAGGGGGATAGTTGAGTGTCATTGAAGAAGAGGGGATAGTTGTCTGGAAGATTGTGTCGAGTTGATAGATGGAGGAATTGAGTTTTTGAGGCATTGAACAATACCAAGTTTGCTCTGCCCCAATCAGAAATTTTAGAAAGATCAGAAGTCAGGCGTTCTGTGGCTTCCCTGCGTGATATGTTTACCTCCTGAAGGGTTGGACGTCTATGAAAAGACGTGGAAAAGTGCAGGGTGGTATCATCAGCATAGGAGTGGATAGGACAAGAAGTTTGGTTTAGAAGATCATTAATGAATAATAAGAAGAGAGTGGGTGACAGGACAGAACCCTGAGGAACACCACTGTTAATAGATTTAGGAGAAGAACAGTGACCGTCTACCACAGCAGCAATAGAACGGTCAGAAAGGAAACTTGAGATGAAGTTACAGAGAGAAGGATAGAAACCGTAGGAGGGTAGTTTGGAAATCAAAGCTTTGTGCCAGACTCTATCAAAGGCTTTTGATATGTCCAAGGCAACAGCAAAAGTTTCACCAAAGTCTCTAAAAGAGGATGACCAAGACTCAGTAAGGAAAGCCAGAAGATCACCAGTAGAGCGGCCTTGACGGAACCCATACTGGCGATCAGATAGAAGGTTGTGAAGTGATAGATGTTTAAGAATCTTCCTGTTGAGGATAGATTCAAAAACTTTAGATAAGCAGGAAATTAAAGCAATAGGACGGCAGTTTGAGGGATTAGAGCGGTCACCCTTTTTAGGAACAGGTTGAATGTAGGCAAACTTCCAGCAAGAAGGAAAGGTAGATGTTGACAGACAGAGCTGAAAGAGTTTGACTAGGCAAGGTGCAAGCACGGAGGCACAGTTTCGGAGAACAATAGGAGGGACCCCATCAGGTCCATAAGCCTTCTGAGGGTTTAGGCCAGCGAGGGCATGGAAAACATCATTACGAAGAATTTTAATACGAGGCATGAAGTAGTCAGAGGGTGGAGGAGAGGGAGGAACAAGCCCAGAATCGTCCAAGGTAGAGTTTTTAGCAAAGGTTTGAGCAAAGAGTTCAGCTTTAGAAATAGATGTGATAGCAGTGGTGCCATCTGGTTGAAGTAGAGGAGGGAAAGAAGAAGAAGCAAAGTTATTGGAGATATTTTTGGCTAGATGCCAGAAATCACGAGGGGAGTTAGATCTTGAAAGGTTTTGACATTTTCTGTTAATGAAGGAGTTTTTGGCTAGTTGGAGAACAGACTTGGCATGGTTCCGGGCAGAAATATAAAGTGCATGAGATTCTGGTGAAGGAAGGCTTAAGTACCTTTTGTGGGCCACCTCTCTATCATGTATAGCACGAGAACAAGCTGTGTTAAACCAAGGTTTAGAAGGTTTAGGACGAGAAAAAGAGTGAGGAAATGTACGCCTCCATGCCAGACACTATCACCTCTGTTATGCGCTCAGCACACAAAGACGGGGTCTCTGACACGGAAGCAGTAGTCATTCCAAGGAAAATCAGAAAAATACCGCCTCAGGTCCCCCCAACTAGCAGAGGCAAAACGCCAGAGGCACCTTCGCTTAGGGCGATCCTGAGGAGGGATTGGAGTGATAGGACAAGATAAAGATATGAGATTGTGATCGGAGGAGCCCAACGGAGAAGAAAGGGTGACAGCATAAGCAGAAGGATTAGAGGTCAGGAAAAGGTCAAGAATGTTGGGCGTATCTCCAAGACGGTCAGGAATACGAGTAGGGTGTTGCACCAATTGCTCTAGGTCATGGAGGATAGCAAAGTTGTAGGCTAGTTCACCAGGATGGTCAGTGAAGGGAGAGGAAAGCCAAAGCTGGTGGTGAACATTGAAGTCTCCAAGAATGGAGATCTCTGCAAAAGGGAAGAGGGTCAGAATGTGCTCCACTTTGGAAGTTAAGTAGTCAAAGAATTTCTTATAGTCAGAGGAGTTAGGAGAGAGGTATACAGCACAGATAAATTTAGTATGAGAATGACTCTGTAGTCGTAGCCAGATGGTGGAAAACTCGGAAGATTCAAGAGCGTGGGCACGAGAGCAGGTTAAGTCATTGCGCACATAAACGCAGCATCCAGCTTTGGATCGAAAATGAGGATAGAGAAAGTAGGAGGGAACAGAAAAGGGGCTACTGTCAGTTGCCTCAGACACCTGAGTTTCAGTGAGGAAAAGAAGATGAGGTTTAGAAAAGGAGAGGTGGTGTTCTACAGATTGAAAATTAGATCTTAGACCGCGAATGTTGCAGAAGTTAATGAAGAAAAAGTTGAGGGGGGTGTCAAGACACTTAGGGTCGTCGACGGAAAGGCAAGTCCGACCTGGGGACATTTATGGTTCCCCTCCCCAGATGGGGACTCCGAGGCTGGTGTAGGAGTCGCCATGATTTTAAAATTTTTTGAGTGAAGGGTGTGTGTGTTATTAGGTGCTTGTAGTTTTGTGTGGAGGAAGAGAGTTGTCTTTAGAGGGCAGGCTGTGACTACCCCCTTGTGTTGTGAGACACAAAGGGAAACGTTCAGTGAGGTCACAGCTGGGTTTAATGATAAGTTCACAGCACCCCCTGAACAGTGCTTTAGACCTCACTGGGAGTAATTATCGTTTCGGCAGGTGTCTACTGCCTCCTCCTATGAGGAGCCTGTTAAAAAGTAGTCGGGATAGAACACTGAAACGCTTCATAGTCTCACTGTGTTATCACCTTGCACTAGTATCACACCAGATATCAATTCACATGTAAACAACGTGATCTTCTTCTTCTATCTTATCTTGTTCCTATTTCCTCCTGAGCCGCGCATCAAAAAACACTGCCTGTCACCTGAAGATTTTCTTTTTTTCTTTTTCTTTTTTAGCAACCAGATTTTCTAGGTATTTCCCTCTTATTGTACCTGTGGTATAAAAATAATTCATCCACCTTCAGATATACAGCAGACGCAGTCGAGCCATCTTCAGTATGACTTGGAAAATTTAATTCATCGTGGTGAAATAATCCCGCGACGTGAGTTTTTCTGGGCAACAGCGGTGCGTCGGCTTCACTGCCCTCATAGAACAGAAGCCCCTGGAGCGTGCTGACGTAGCCCTGACTACTGCTGCGGGTTGTTGTGGCCGACGAGGGTGTCAGCACGGGAAAGGTTGACCTCAAGGAAATTAACCTTTGGGGGAGCTACTCACTATATCGGAAGCTTCCCAGGCACGGACGTTTGCTGTACGCCAGGCTGCGGCTACATCAAAAAGCCATTCAGCACCGCTTTACTTTTCTCTACATACGATATAGAAGAAAAAATGTACCGAAAAAGAATAATACGGGAACATAATGATAATGATGAAGATGACGGCAAAAACGGCAACAACAACAACAACAACATCAACAACAATCAACCACGAGCAACAACAATCAAGCAAACAAACAAACAAACACAAACTCACACACACACACACACACACACACACACCACACACACACACACACACACACACACACACACACACACACACACACACACACAGACACCCACGTTATCTGTATGTCTACCGGTCCGACTGCCCGCTTGCCCGTCTGCCTGTCTGTCCGTCTGTCTGTCCGTCTGTGTTTGTCTGGTAGGAAGTGGTCATTCTGGGACGTTTAGGCGGGATGTGCTAGCTTATACACACCCCCGCCTCCTGCCCGCCCATCCCTGCCCATCCCCGCCCCTCTGCCACGCCGCCCCTGCACCTCTCCCACGTCCTCCCGCGGCCCTCTTCCCCTGCCCTACCTTGTTCCTCTTCCCTGCCGAGCCGCGCCTCAAAAACACCGCCTGTCACCTCCACATGAGTGAACGATGAGGGGGATCGGGTGCACCCACATCACCTCCCTCTCCTGCATTGGGGGTGTTGGTGAGTCTGTCTGTGTGTGTGTGTGTGTGTGTGTGTGTGTGTGTGTGTGTGTGTGTGTGTGTGTGTGTGTGTGTGTGTGTGTGTGTGTGTGTGTGTGTGTGCTTATTTGTTTTTTTTTTTCCTTTTTTTTTGTTTTCGTTTGCTTATATAGTTTGTTGTTGCAGTTCGTCATATTTTTTTCTTTCTCTCCTTCTCTTTGTCTGGCTTTTTAGCTGTCTTATTGTCTGTGCATGCTTGTATCACTGTGTGTGTGTGTGTGTGTGTGTGTGTGTGTGTGTGTGTGTGTGTGTGTGTGTGTGTGTGTGTGTGTGTGTGTGTGTGTGTGTTTATTTGCTTATATTTTTTTTTTGTTGCGCGTTATTTCACTTTTTTACCTTTTTTTTTCTTTCTTTGTTGGAATCTTTTCTTAGTCTAACTTGTCTATTTTTTTTCGTTTCTGTTTGTCAGTCAACCTCTCTCTCTCTCTCTCTCTCTCTCTCTCTCTCTCTCTCTCTCTCTCTCTCTCTCTCTCTCTCTCTCTCTCTCTCTCTCTCTCTCTCTCTCTCTCTCTCTCTCTCTCTCTCTCTCTCTCTCTCTCTCTCTCTCATGATCCTCTCTTCTTCCCCCTCTCTCTCTTATGATCCTCTCTTCTTCCCCCTATCTGTTATTTGAAACCTAACCTCTACAGTCATTTATTTCTCTCAGTAACTACCACTCATATCCTTTATCTAAACCATTCCTACTTTCTCTTTTTTTTCATATATAGTACACCATTTCCCCTCCACGCACCGCTACCTTTTCCAGCCCTTACTCCTCACCAACCAAGGAGTACATTTTGAAACTCTTCCATGTTGCACACCGACTACTTTCCAAGGGCTTCCAATTGAAGTTACGCGATTTTTTTTCATGATGTTTTTTTTTTTTTTTTACTGTTTTAGTGCCAGATAAACAAGATTTCTGCATTACTGATATCAGAAACACACTTGGGAACCCGGCTAATCATCTCAGGGGTCTTTGAAAATAGTCGTGGTGAGAGAGCAAAGTGATCAGAATATAGGCCATAATGCGAGAGAAACGTATATCTTCCATTAACTGATAACGGCACGTCTTTCCCTAATCGCAAACTACTCTGTGACATATTCTGTTATTTTTCATCCACCTCTTGGCGTTACACTGGCTAGTAAATAGTCGTGGTGAGAGAGCAAAGCATTTCAGAATAAAGGCGCAGTCCTCCTCCACATTGCTACTACAACATTACTCTCTCTCTGCTCCCTCTCCCCTTCGCTTCCCTCCATACCCCTCCCAGCTTACCCATTCCCCTACCAGCTGGCCATCACCCTGCCTTACCTCGAAGTGTCAACAGCCGTCACACTTACACTCACACACTCCCAGGCAACACCCAACAACACCACTCATCACAAAAAAAAAAAAAAAAGTCGGTAGGTGGATAGGTGATCAGGCGGATAGAGGAATAGATAGATAGATAGATAGATAGATAGATAGATAGATAGATAGATATAAAACAAAAGGATAGATAGACAGACAGATAGAAAGATGAATTAATAAATTGACAAACAAGTAATAAATGAGGAAATATATAAAAAGAAGGATGCTCTATTAAGCTCAAATAAATAAGTTCTATAAAAATATCCTAACGAACAATACCCAACTTAATCACATTTTTCTATCATTACTTAAATTTATGGACAAAAACAATATACCTAATACACATTAATACAAAAATGATACTGGTGATACATACGCACACACACACACACATCCATACATCCATCCACACATACGTACATGTCGACAATCACGTAAACTGCAAAATATCAACATCATTTTCAGCTTGTAAAAAAATAAATAAATAAATAAAAAATGGTCCGCATCATCATTGCCTTTCATCAGCACTACGCTCAACCAGACTGAATTGTAATGTTTATCACTCATCACCACACACAAAAAAAGAAAGACTTACATGTTGACATTCAGTCACTCAAACTGTATACACTATCAACACCACTTTCAGTTCCCACAGTATTCGAATCATTATCACCAGTCATCACCATGCATCACGCTCACCAGCCTTAATTGTAATATTGATCACCGCCACTTTGATAGTCTGGCATTGTCACTACTATCATTGTCACCATCAGTGTCATCACCACTACCGCATCTACCATCACTGATAACAATACGAATGTTCATCACCATTACTATATTAATCTTCATGTACTGCCACCATTATTACAGTCATCAATGTCATCATCCCTCTATCACTAGCACCATCACCATTCCTATCATGGGAACATATCCACTGTTACCATTGCAAAAGTATAGTAACAATAAATAAAATAAAATAATAAAATAATAATAAATAATAACAATAAATAGTAATAATAATAATAATAATAATAAAATGATAAAAATGAAGACTAAAAATAGCAACAACTTTTACTACTACTATAGTACCTAGTACGCACCACCACCACCACCACCACCACCTACATACCATTACAGACAGACACCTGCACCGCCAGTATAAACAACAATAAAAGACTATCAGTTAGTTACTCATACTACCACTAATACCACCATCACCTCCATCATCGCAACCACCACCACCACCACCACACACCTACATACACTTACGGACACAGTAACAGTATAAATAACTAGAACAAACAACCACCATTACTCATACTACCACTACTACCATCGCATGACACATAACCACCATCACCACCATAATCATCATTATCACCAACACCAACGTAAGTTTACAGATACTAACAGGACTTACAACTAAAGAACTACCACTATTACTCATACTACCACCATCACCACCAGCACCACCTGGAGTCTCGCGTGCCGGCATTATCCTGGTCACCCTCTAAGATACAAAAAAATCACAGGAAATGCATCATTCTCACCACCCCAGCTGTCCCTCTGTCTCCTCCCCTCCCGGACCCTTCCCCTCACCCTTCACCCCTCAGCCCTCAGCTTTCGCCCCTGACCCGCAGTGCCCCTAGCGGTCCTCACGTGGCACTCTCCCCTCCCTTCAGTACATTTCCTGTGGCACAACAAGTGGAAATTACTTGAGGCATTTTCGGCACCACCTTAATGCCACCACGCCATTACCACTTCTACTCTCACCGTTCTCTCTCTCTCTCTCTCTCTCTCTCTCTCTCTCTCTCTCTCTCTCTCTCTCTCTCTCTCTCGGGGTCTTGTTATTTTCACCGTGTCTACATCTGTGAGAATATAATGGTGTCTTTGTTTGTTGTTGGCACCTTCCTTCCTTCCTTCCTTCCTTCCTTCCTTCCTTCCTTCCTTGCAATGCACAACAAGTAATATAGTCTCTGTTCTCTGCCACGTCTCTACGAATGAAAACCCACAACTCATGTCATCTCTTTTTTAATAACTCGTGTTTCGTCAAGTTTTCCTATAAGTCTAAAGCATAGAGGAAATTTGTGCTTTTAAATGTTAAAGGGAAATGGCCCAGTTTTATTTTCCTCTTGTAAACGTTTATAGACTACAAGATACACTGCTGTTGGTTATAGTTGTTGTCTGGTATACGTATGGATATTAGGTTATTCATCTTTCGTATTTCGTCAGGAGGAACGTGAGGGGAATAGACTTTTCTCAGAGGATTAGAGTCTTCTGAGTTTCATTTTCACTGCCTGAAGTCTGCCAGTTTGCCTTTCCTTCTTTTTTTTTTTAACTTTCTTTTTTAAGCTAGGAATATACCAGTTTTATTGTACATTACGTATGTCATCATAGTATCCTTTCTCTCTCTCTCTCTCTCTCTCTCTCTCTCTCTCTCTCTCTCTCTCTTCTCTCTCTCTCTCTCTCTCTCTCTCTCTCTCTCTCTCTCTCTCTCTCTGTAATGTTAGTCTTTTCCTTTGGTCTCGTAATCTTATGAAGCCTCTCCCCCTTCCTCTCTCTCTCTCTCTCTCTCTCTCTCTCTCTCTCTCTCTCTCTCTCTCTCTCTCTCTCCTCTCTCTCTCTCTCTCTATCATCGCCACAATATCATTTCCTCTTCAGCAACTACACACTCACACGCACGCACACTTACACACGTTTACACACACACAACACACAAACACTCTCTCTCTCTCTCTCTCTCTCTCTCTCTCTCTCTCTCTCTCTCTCTCTCTCTCTCTCTCTCTCTCTCTCTCTCTCTCTCTCTCTCTCTTATGACGTAAGCACACGCACTAACTAATGAATAAACAAAGAGAGGGAGCGAGAGAGAGAGAGAGAGAGAGAGATGAGAGATGAGAGAGAGAGAGAGAGAGAGAGAGAGAGAGACGCAAACACACACAGAATTCTGTTACCAGTAATTAATATTCGTTTTCATCATATTTCTGTTTCCTTTTATCGTTGGCATTTGGCATTTCACTCTCAAACATACAAACAAAACAGGACCGGATGAAATACTCCACACACAGTAGAGATAACAATCACCGCCCCTCCACACACACACGCACATACAGACTCGTTCCCACACTCTCGCTTCACTCCCTTCCCTTCGTCCTTGTAAGATGGAGGACAAAACCTGTGCTTTCTCTTATCCTTATTCTGTCCACCTCCACAATGCAAGAATTAACTAGTATTCTCAGTTTTCATTCTTTTAGTGGTAAACATTCTGCCGGATCTTCTCACTCCTATTCTGCCCACTCTCTTAATGCAAGAATCAACTAAACCAGTAATCTCAGTCTTTCATCCCTCTAAGTGGAAGTCCCTGCCTGCTTCTCTCACCCCTATACTATCCGCTAATTTACATGCAATCTTTCATCCATCTCTTTTACAGATAAACTTAGAAACTCCTTGTCTGCTTCTGTATTTCCTCCTATCTTTGGCTTGAACTGCTTCAAGAGGGAGAGTTCAAGACATTCTGAAAATTTGGATGAGCCTTTTACTAAACTCCTTGGACACTGGTACCTGTAGTCGGTCCTTATAATATAATATATATATATATATATATATATATATATATATATATATATATATATATATATATATATATATATATATATATATATATATAATATATATATATATATATATATATATATATATATATATATATATATATATATAATTTTTTTTTTTTTTTTTTTTTTGCCCTAAGCCAAAATTACATACGAAAAAAGCTATCTTATCCCTGAGACCTGTGGAGAGGCTTCCTACAAACTGCTAGATGGGAGCGAGTCAGCCTGGTTGGTTATACTGATAGTGGCTGTGCTTTAGTGGCTTTTTTTATTTATTTATTTATTTTTGTCTTGTTCCCCTAAGCCAGAGTCGCATAAGAAAAAGCCCTACCCCATCTCTGACCACTGTGGCGAGGCTTCTTACCTTTGAGATGTTGGTTGTATTAAAAGTGGTTCTTCTTTAGTGGGCTTTTTTTTTTTTTTTTTGTTGCCCTAGGCCAGAGTTCCCTGCCACATCCCTGAGCGTCGTGGTGAAACTTCCGACAAGCAGCTAGATGGGAATGAGTGAGTCAGGCTGGTTATGGTGATAGGTGACTGTTCCCAGAAGCCTTCCTGAATACGCAGAAGATTTAATAAGATCATAGGTCAGTCAGACTCGTCCGAGGGAAGTTCCACAAGAAGGTTGTAGTTGCAGCAGATGCTACAACATCTACTACAACTACAACTGATGGTGGAATTGTTGGTGGTGGTGGTGGTTAAGTAGTAGTAGTAGTAGTAGTAGTAGTAGTAGTAGTAGTAGTAGTAGTAGTAGTAGTAGTAGTAGTAGTAGTAGTAGTAGCAGCAGCAGCAGTATCACCATCACCACCACCACCACAGTAGCAACACGACCAATATAAAAAAGAAAACAGTATAAAAACAATAAGATAAACATCAACAGGAGCAATTGTGGTAGCAAGTTCTTATATATATTTATTTTCTATTTTTATTATTCTTTTAAGTCAACGGATACAAAGATCTCTGGACTTCTTACCGTTTTCTGTCGGGTAAAACTGTAATGATGTGTATTTATAGCCGTGACTGACCCTTGCGTTGGCGGTCACTTCCCCAGACTGGGTGAGGGCAGCGTGATTCACTCGGGGCTCGTGTTACACCGGAGATATGGGGCATGAATAGGTGGTGGGGGGTGGGGGAAAAGGGTTCAGGGTGTTCTAAGCAGGAAAACAAACGTGATCATAGTTATTACGTTTCACTGTCGCTTTGTTGCTCTCTCGACCTACAAATAAAGTTGTATTGCGTGCACTGAAAAACATAAGAACATAAGAAAATAAGGAAAGCTGCGAAAAGCTATCAACCCCACACGTGGTAGTCCACTACACGAAACTGATTTCCACCTGTCATCCTCATCCGCAAATTAGTGTAAATTCTTTCAAAGCTCCCCAATGATTCAGCACTAACAACCTGATTACTGTGTCTATTTGATTCATCTGTCACTCTGTTTTAGAGCCAGTTCCTTCCTATCTCAGATATAAATTTGTCAAGCATGAACTCATTACCTCTTGTCCTATCCTGATTATTGACTCTAAGAATATTGCTTATGTCGCCCTTGTTATATCATGTTATATATATTGAAAAGAACCATGGCCTTTAAAATTTTTAAAAGGATGGAATGTAACTAATGCTCCGCTTACGCATCAAATTAATTCCTTACACATAACAAATACCATTTAATAATTAATAAACCTCTATACTGATTACATTTACCGAGTATCATTTGCTCTTTGATAAACACTGGAATTGCTACATTTCCTTCATCCAGTAAAGGAGATTAACTAAACGTTATTATTTAAAGCAATGTACTGGTAAAATCTGGAACTCTCTAGCTATTTATTTCCCTATCTAAGGCGTTAACTCATAAAAGGGAGGCTTCAAGAAACTTTTCCATAATTTTGGATAATTGTTTTTTCAACTACTCAGCAGCAGCAGCAGCAACAACAACAACAACAACAACAACGAAAATAGTAGTAGTAGTAGTAGTAGTAGTAGTAGTAGTAGTAGTAGTAGTAGTATCAA
>NC_087167.1:16377500-16422500 GCF_035594125.1 Scylla paramamosain
CAGTGCCAGTGAGGCGCGTCAGGGTGTCTGCTCGCCGCTCTATCTTCACGAGACACACATAGTTGCTTTTATATTGGTGATTATTGTCATTCTTCTTCTTCTTCTTTTTCTTCTTCTTCCTATTATTATTACTATTATTACTATTATTATTATTATTATTATTATTATTATTATTATTATTATTATTATTATTATTGCTATTGCTGTTGTTGCTGCTATTGTTCTTGTTAATGTTGTTGCTGCTGTTATTGTTGTCGTCGTTGTTGTTGTTGGTGCTGCTGTTGCTGCTGTTGCTGCTGCTACTACTGCTGCTACTGTTGTTGTTGTTGTTGTTGTTGTTGTTGTTGTTGTTGTTGTTGTTGTTGTTAAGCTGCTAAGTAGTAATAGTATCAGTAGCAGTAGCAGCAGTACTACCAATAGCAGCAGCAACAACAACAACGTCAATAACAGCACTACAAATAACAATACACCGAACACTGTTGGCTAAGGATTCTGGACTGGGCCTCACCACCTATCCTCGTAATGGCGTTGCCAAGACAAAGACCCCTGTTACTAGACACAATACCGTTGCTACCGACGCCACCGCTGTCCGCACCGCTACCAATAGCACCTCCCTTCAACCAGATGTTAAAATAACCCAGTACCTGTCAAGACAACGAGACCAGAGACACGGAGACAAGCTTCCAGATACACTAAGGAAAGAGGACACGTGGTATAATTTTCAGCAGGGGAATGACATGCTTCTAGTCGTAATTGGAGGTGTTCTAATTACTACCCGAAGGAAGCAATCAAGTTACCAGCAGCAGCAACAGCAGCAGCAGCAGCAGCAGCAGCCTCGTCCTTCCGTGTGCTAGTGACCTTGAACTGAACATAAACCTCTCTTCCTCTCCTCCTCTTCCCCTCCCCGTCTCGGCCGTTCAGTTCACCTGCCAGCCGCCACTGCGCGTCACATATTAATCAATGACTGCTGCCTGCGTGGCGCTCTTCAGACTAGTGGTAATAACACACACACACACACACACACACACACACACACACACACATACAGGGTTTCCTTTCAGTTCTGTGTCGTCCCTGTGTACACGGTTCATGACTGTCATTTCCCCGCTGCAGCCGCCACCCAGTCTGCCCTCAAGGCTGCCGCGGGAAGCTCGTCCAGTGTCTCCCTCCGTTTATTCTCCCTAAAGCCTTCAAGTTTCATTAGTATTCACAGACAGTGTTTAATGTATTTATATCATTCTTATATATATACACGTAATTTCTCTCTCTCTCTCTCTCTCTCTCTCTCTCTCTCTCTCTCTCTCTCTCTCTCTCTCTCTCTCTCTCTCTCTCTCTCTCTCTCTCTCTCTCTCTCCACGGTCATGGCCACGCTAACAGCAACGTCCAGCTGCCAGATTGAGGGTTTCGCTACATTCTGACACGGAGATAGTTTTCACCCATCTCTCTCTCTCTCTCTCTCTCTCTCTCTCTCTCTCTCTCTCTCTCTCTCTCTCTCTCTCTCTCTCTCTCTCTCTCTACCTCCCTTGTCTCTTCCTCTCTTCTCCTCCCACATCTCCTTAGTATCGCCCTGCAGTACGTGTTCTTTCTCTTCTCTTCTGTATCCTTTGTTTGATTTTTTTTTCTTTTAATTTCTTCGCTTTTTTTCGTTATCTTTTTTTTTTTTGTCTCTGTGCAATACTTTCTCTCGCTTCTCTCTTCCTCCTTTTCCTTCCTTTTCCCTTGTCCTTCGTTTACTCGCAGGTGTTTGTATGTATGTATGTATGCAATGTGTCGCTTCTTCCCTTCCTTCATTATTTTTTTGTTTCCATGCAATTCTTTCTTTCCCATCTCTCTTTCACTTTGATATTCCTTCGTCATCATTTCCTGCTATTTGCTATTTTTTTTTCTTCTCTATCTGTCTCCCTCTCCCTCTCTCTCTCTCTCTCTCTCTCTCTCTCTCTCTCTCTCTCTCTCTCTCTCTCTTCTCGCTTGGAATAATTTCGGTGAAGTCCCTTCATATTTCTGGGAAGGGAGGGAGGGAAGCAGGGAGAAGCAGACGTCTGGTGTAGGTGATCAGACGTTAGGGTGAAGGACAAGGAGGAGGAGGAGGAGGAGGAGGAGGAGGAGGAGGAGGAGGAGGGAGAGGAGGAGGAGGAGGAGGAGGAGGAGGAGGAGGAGGAAGAGGAGGAAAGGCAAAAGGAGGAGTGAGCAAAGGGCAGGTGGAGGATGTAGGAGGGAGGAGGAAAGCGTGTCAGTCACCTAGAAATTCTTTCCTCAGCTCAGAGTATTGATCACGCGGCCGCCAAAAGGTGACACTTAACTCACACACTTGGGAGGAGCGGGGAAAAAAAAATCTCCCTCTGCAGCAACCATATCGGAGCAACAACTCACAAGGTCGATTTTTCCTGCCTCCTTTCATGTTTTCAGTTCCCCTCTCTCTCTCTCTCTCTCTCTCTCTCTCTCTCTCTCTCTCTCTCTCTCTCTCTCTCTCGTTTCCCAGGCGACGCTTTCACACCAGCCTTTCATATCTCTCCTGACATTTTTCATTTATCCTAGTCACTGAGTGGAAAGGTGGAACACAACACCACCGTTCTGACCCTTACAGAACCTCACACTAGCACATGTATTTTCTCTTACTGAACGTGAACAATAGTTTAATTAATACATACACAATTAAATTTCCCATTACCTAAAATACACACAGAAATCCTCTTAAATACGAATAAGATCCCCGTGATTTCGCTTAAAGAAATGGAACTTCTTATTCAATGGGTTGTTACTTCACGGTAATATTCTCGCTCTCATTTCAAATTACACGTAGCACACTATTACTTGACTTCTCCTCCTCCTCCTCCTCCTCCTCCTCCTCCTCCTCCTCCTCCTCCTCCTCCTCCTCCTCCTCCTCCTCCTTCCTCCAGGGCAACTAACTCCCTTCCTCCCAGCTACGCACGGTCGCTCTGTCCTTTCTTCCCTTCACACACTTCATACCTTTTGAGTCCGTGGCGGAAAATCTTTCACTCCCTACTCTCCACAACATCCCACGCTACGCAGAACTATTCTCTTATCGAAATATCATCACCGTTTTTATCCTTCGGTTAGGTTAGGAATGGTTGTGTTACAGTAAGTTAGGATTAAGGTTAGGTAAAGTTAGGTTAGGTTAGGTTGATATTGACATTAATTCAGCTATTAATTTCAATGTTAAGACCACGATTTGAAAGAAAGCATCATATTTTTGTCCAGAAATTGTCACCGTCACGAAATGAGTAAGCTTAGGAAATTTCTATAATTCTCTCTCTCTCTCTCTCTCTCTCTCTCTCTCTCTCTCTCTCTCTCTCTCTCTCTGTCTCTCTCTCTCAGGCGTTCACCGTGTCTCATTCCACACCCTCTAGCCTCGCTCACTCCTCGTTCCAAAGTGTCCATCCTCCATTACTCCATTCCTCTCACTCCATCCAGCACGCACCTTTACTACTCCCAGCCCCCTCACGCCCCGACATGCCTCCTCCCCCCACACGCCCCCACACGCCCTCTCGCCCCGCACGCTCTCCATTCAGCTCTCGGGCATATGTATAATTTGGAGTCGACGCTTGAATTCAAGTTGCTCGCCAGAAGTTCAAAGTTGAATGACCCGAGGAAAGGTTTTCACTCCGGCGAGCAAGTTTGGAGGGTGCTGGGACACGACGCCTCTTGACTGATTCTCTCTCTCTCTCTCTCTCTCTCTCTCTCTCTCTCTCTCTCTCTCTCTCTCTCTCTCTCTCTCAGTAGTCGTCACCGGTATTTATTTTATTTGTATACATTTATTCCTCTCTCTATACATATTATTGTAATTTCTCACACTCGCACTATACCTTTTACTCTCTCTCTCTCTCTCTCTCTCTCTCTCTCTCTCTCTCTCTCTCTCTCTCTCTCTCTCTCTCTCTCTCTCTCTCTCTCTCTCTCTCTCTTCATCTATGAGAGTGATTCATTTGATAATTTCGCCGTATAAATATTGGACACAGTTTTTTTGGTCGCTAATGTTACAAATTAAGTTCACAGAATGGTTGGTTCCAGCGTGTGTATTGCCGTGGTGGGTTCAGACGATGGGCAGTCTTGTCTCGCGTCATGCTTTTTGTCAATATACGTGAGTTTACTTAAATCAGAAGAAGGAAAATGCTCCTCTTTTACTCCTAATGTGTATAATTCCTCATTTCTTGCAGGCGGGAACAGATAGCCGGAGTTGTAACACGATCTGGTTGTTGTTGTTCGTGTTCGTGTTCGTGTTCCTGGTGATGGTGGTGGTTGTGGTGGCGGGGATTACTTGCTGCTGCTGCTGCTACAGGTTTTTGCAATTCCAGCGTCCCTAGAGTCGTGACACTGACACATCACTTTATTTCCAGGGTGTCGGTGACCCTGACTCTGTTGCCCCAGGCGGGGTGCGGAGTGAGGGACGAGGCGTCGCTCTGTCCCTTGGTCGCCGTGGCTCACGCTGCCACTAATGCCTCGGCCTCCACCTGGCCTGACTCCTTTGTGCACTGAAACACGCTCACCACTTCGCGGATTCACTGACCTTTTCTTGCTTTTTGCTTTTCTTTTTGGTTGGAGACAAAGCCACTATTCGTAAATCCGAATAAAACGCATGAATAAATAGACATAAATAAATAAATGAATAAATAAATAAATAAATATAAATGGATTGATAAGAATAGAAAACTTGTAAATTCTTTTTTATATTTTTTTCAAGACTAAACTATTATTCGTAATTCTTAAAGAGATGCCAAAAAATAAATAAATAAACGTTTATCTATTCGTAAATCCGAATAAAACGCATGAATAAATACACATATAAATAAAATAAATAAATAAATAAATATAAATGGATGGATAAGAATAGAAAACTTGTAAATTCTTTTTTATATATTTTTTTTCAAGACTAAACTATTATTCGTAATTCTTAATGAGATGCCAATAAATAAATAAATAAATAAATAAATAAATAAACCAATCAATCATCTAACTAAATAAATAAACTAAGAATAGAAAATTCGTAAATCCCATTCAGATGCAATAAAACAAATAAATAAACAAGATAAAAATAGAAAAATAAAAGAGAGAACATGCATGCAAGTTAAAAGATGATGATTTACACATCTTTTTCTTTCCGGTGAACATACATCATAATTGTTTTTCCTCACTAATGAAGACTCCGAGTCGGGGGAAGCGCGGCTGTTTCTTCCTCGCATCACCTCACCAGCTGCCTCGCCGCCGCCACCACCATCACCACCACCATCACCTACCGAGTCACTCTTGCCTGCCAACCCCAAATATGTTCTTGACCTCCTCTCCTACCACACTCCCTCCTCCCTTCCTGCCTCCCTGCCCACTGCCCTCGACATTAACCAGTCCTGCAACACCACTGAAGGGAAAGACAACCGCTACATGTGGCCATCGAGCTACACGGATGGAGTTTTCTGCGCAAACATAGGATGCGCAAAACGTGTAGAGCAGGGGTCCTCATAAGCTAAGCGTTACAACTGACACAAACACTCCAGAACAATATATAATGTTACATGTTTGTTTTCTCTCTGCCAGCGTCTATCTGTAGTCGAGGAGAGGGTAAGCTGCCGTGAGCAGAAACGAAGCGAGGTGAGGTGCCCCCCTCTTTCCCCTTCTTTCTCTCTCTCTCTCTCTCTCTCTCTCTCTCTCTCTCTCTCTCTCTCTCTCTCTCTCTCTCTCTCTCTCTCTCTTTATGGGAAGGCGATAGAAAGAGTTACTCGGAGAAAAATCATATAACGACAGATAATTATACAGAATTCTATGTAAAATACCGTCGTACAGCAGTCACCCATCCATGCGTCAGAACAACCTGGAACACACACACACACACACACACACACACACACACACACACACACACACACACACACACACACACACACACACACACACACACACACACACACAGAAATAAAGCTGCCAATCTGGAATAAACAAAACCCCAGCATAAGCCGATATAAAAAGGGAGGTTAAAAACAGACGCGCCGAAGGAGAGGGCGGAGGGTGAGGTGGCAATCAGCAGGCGGGTACCAAGGCAACGCAATCTATCTGCAGTGAGGTGGGCGGACGGCTCAACGCCCATCACAAGGCAAGGCAGGGAGAGAACCGGAATACGAAAGAGGGAGAGGGGATGAGATCCAAGACAATTTCAAGCCAAGTAACCTATCAATAAGACCCTAAACAGTCATTTTAGGAAGTAGAGAATCAGAATACGAGAGAAAAAAGAGGGTGAGGGTGAGATCTAAACCAGCATCAAGCTCCTAACAGTTTAAACAAAATTGCTCACTAGAAGTAAAAAGGGGGAGAGAAACAAAATACGAGAGAGAAATCTAGTACATATTTAAGCCAAGTAACCAATTAACAAAAACCCAAACAGCACTGTGCTTCAAACAAATTCAGGTTGGTATGGAAAGAGTTAAGATGCGAGAGAAATTTAGGTAAATTCAAGAGAACTAACCCCTTATGGAAAAGTCCTTCAACATCCACTAAAAGACAAAAGAAGAAAACCAGAATAAGACAGGGAGAGAAAGATACAGCAATCTAAGATGAATTCAAGCCTACTAACTAATAAAAAAAAATAAAAGTCTTGCCCTATAAGCAATGTCAACTTCCTCATGTGTCTTATTAATTCGAGTAACGTAAGGAAGCAAGAAGACTAAGGCAACCTCAAACCATCTAACCTAACAAAAATGAAAATAGCCTTGCCCTATAAATACCGTCAGTTTCACGAGTGCTATAGCTTTGAGTCAGGTAAGGCAGTGAGTTAAGGTTACCACAGTTAACAGCAATGTTCAGTAATGCTCAGTAATGCTCCCTGATCGTATTTTCTCGTGGCAGGGACAAGTACACCGTTTAGCACTCCCAGATCTCTGCGTTCTGATAATGTCCATAGCTTAGGGTCCGTCCCCTGCTTTAAATCATGTAGTTGAAACGAGGGTGAGTCTCTCTCTCTCTCTCTCTCTCTCTCTCTCTCTCTCTCTCTCTCTCGGGAAGAAGAAGAAGAAGAAGAAGAAGAAGAAGAAGAAGAAGAAGAAGAAGAAGAAGAAGAAGAAGAAGAAGAAGAAGAAGAAGAAGAAGAAGAAGAAGAAGAAGAAGAAGAAGAAGAAGAAGAAGAAGAAGAAGAAGAAGAAGAAGAAGAAGAAGAAGAAGAAGAAGAAGAAGAAGAAGAAGAAGAAGAAGAAGAAGAAGAAGAAGAAGAAGAAGAAGAAGAAGAAGAAGAAGAAGAAGAAGAAGAAGAAGAAGAAGAAGAAGAAGAAGAAGAAGAAGAAGAAGAAGAAGAAGAAGAAGAAGAAGAAGAAGAAGAAGAAGAAGAAGAAGAAGAAGAAGAAGAAGAAGAAGAAGAAGAAGAAGAAGAAGAAGAAGAAGAAGAAGAAGAAGAAGAAGAAGAAGAAGAAGAAGAAGAAGAAGAAGAAGAAGAAGAAGAAGAAGAAGAAGAAGAAGAAGAAGAAGAAGAAGAAGAAGAAGAAGAAGAAGAAGAAGAAGAAGAAGAAGAAGAAGAAGAAGAAGAAGAAGAAGAAGAAGAAGAAGAAGAAGAAGAAGAAGAAGAAGAAGAAGAAGAAGAAGAAGAAGAAGAAGAAGAAGAAGAAGAAGAAGAAGAAGAAGAAGAAGAAGAAGAAGAAGAAGAAGAAGAAGAAGAAGAAGAAGAAGAAGAAGAAGAAGAAGAAGAAGAAGAAGAAGAAGAAGAAGAAGAAGAAGAAGAAGAAGAAGAAGAAGAAGAAGAAGAAGAAGAAGAAGAAGAAGAAGAAGAAGAAGAAGAAGAAGAAGAAGAAGAAGAAGAAGAAGAAGAAGAAGAAGAAGAAGAAGAAGAAGAAGAAGAAGAAGAAGAAGAAGAAGAAGAAGAAGAAGAAGAAGAAGAAGAAGAAGAAGAAGAAGAAGAAGAAGAAGAAGAAGAAGAAGAAGAAGAAGAAGAAGAAGAAGAAGAAGAAGAAGAAGAAGAAGAAGAAGAAGAAGAAGAAGAAGAAGAAGAAGAAGAAGAAGAAGAAGAAGAAGAAGAAGAAGAAGAAGAAGAAGAAGAAGAAGAAGAAGAAGAAGAAGAAGAAGAAGAAGAAGAAGAAGAAGAAGAAGAAGAAGAAGAAGAAGAAGAAGAAGAAGAAGAAGAAGAAGAAGAAGAAGAAGAAGAAGAAGAAGAAGAAGAAGAAGAAGAAGAAGAAGAAGAAGAAGAAGAAGAAGAAGAAGAAGAAGAAGAAGAAGAAGAAGAAGAAGAAGAAGAAGAAGAAGAAGAACTGCTGCTGCTGCTGCTGCTGCTGCTGATGATGATGATGATATTTCGGTTCGGACGTAGTTCTGCGCAATGTTCCACCTCTGGGCGCCATAAGTGAGGGGCGCCATAAGTGAGGACCTGACGCCGGGCAGTGAGGTCAGTCTGGGTCTTGCTTCAGGGCCGGCAGGTCGTAGCCGCTGCGCTACCTCTCTTTAATTCTGTACCAGTTTTTATTTGATATATTTCAGTCATTTACCTTATCTTTTCCTTACTCCTCGCAAACACAGGGGCTACAAGTATTCAATCAGAACAAAATGGTGGATAATGAGCTTGGCGTCACAGCGTTCCGTGCCTGTCCCTCCTGCCCTTGTCCTTCACCGCCTCCTGGCTCCTGATACCTGCCGTTGCTGCTTCTACTGACCATGTTGCACTTCGTGCTTCTACTCCTGCTGGCAGATGTCCACACTGTCTACTGTCTAATGACCGTGTTGGGCTTCCTGCTTGTAGTTTACACCTGCCGCGTGGACCAAAACTCAAGGACAACGTTCACTGTCTCCTGGCCGTATTAGGCTCATGGTTTATACCTGCTACTTGGGCCCACACTCGTTGTAGACAATGACTACTGTCTCCTGACTGTGCTGGACTCCCTGCTCATGGTTTGTATTTGCCACGTGGGCCCCACACTCATCGTCCAGCATGTCTACTTCTACCGTGCAGCCTGCTCCTGCTGCTGTGGAACCTGGTCAAACTTCCTTTACTGCATGTCTGATTCCTCCCATTAACTTATATCAGCGCCATTTTCCCCTCCTGGCTATAGTTTTGAGCTACGATTTGGTGTGCTATTAGTGTTTTCCCAGTGCACCGTCATTTTTCTCCATTTTTTGTGGCAAAGGACGCCATTTCCTCTTTGTTTGAGGCCCCCAGTGATGTAGTGTTTTCCTGGTCTGTGATTCGTTGTTCTGATGTCACAGTTGTGTGAGCCTTGTGACTGGCAAGTGCATGCTCTTTGTTCTGACATCATTGCTATGCGAGCTTTGTGAATGGCCAGTGCATACGTCACATGTTTTTTTCTGCCTCCATGATTGGCTTTAGCAGTATTTTTTCGTGCCTTTTATGTTAGCGTCTCATGCTCAGCTTTGCAGTGGCTGAATACTATGTTCGATGTTAGTGTTTATCTTACTTTCTCGTGTCTTACACAGCTAAGCGAGAATTACACGTTTATACACATATTTCATGTTCTTGTTGTTACTACTGTCTTTTGTTCACTCACTACACACACACATGCATTTATTTATTTTATTTTTATTACTTGTGAACTGCGTGTCACCCAATTTCTCCTTGCATGCCTAAGTGTGGCCTAGCAACGCTCAAGTTCAGCAAGCCCGTGCAGTGCTCCACCCTGATGCGGCAGGCGCAAGGCGCCAGAACCTGACGCCGGTTCCTGCCTAGTGACTTGTCGGACGTGGCGGCTGCGTTACCTCTCTGTACTTCTACTGTATATCCTGTTTTAATTTAATCTAGTACTATATCCTGTTTTAATTTAATCTAGTACAGTCTTCTACATCATGTACCCTTTAGTCCCAGGAACATAGAAACTACGAGTACTCAACTGGAACAATGATGAAAAAGACAAAAAAAAAAAAGAAAAAAAAAGAAAAAAAGGAATACATATTTTCACAAGAAGGTAACACGAATGACGCATTGGCCTACAGCAATTTATCTGGTTAAGACCATTTATTTTTCTGCGAGAGAGGAAAATAAATACAGAACAATCAAGCCCACATACCCGTATCGCTTTTCAGCGAAGGTTGACTGGAAAACAAGGGACGCCGAGCTGCATGGAAGAGAAACTGCTATTAATGAGAATACTAAGAACAAGGATCTACAAGCTACAGCTGATTTATGTGTTGAGAAGGCGGGATTTGAATGATTAATTATCAGGCGAATAATATCACGGGAAGTCCAGCAAGTAGTCTTGCCAGGCAGTTTTTAAAGTAAATAGTGTAGATCCCAGTTTTTTTTTTTTTTTGTGTAGGAAGGATACTGGCCAAGGGCAACAAAAATCTAATAAAAAAAAATGCCCACTGAAATGCCAGTCCCATAAAAGGGTCAAAGCAGTGGTCAAAAATTGGTGGATAAGTGTCTTGAAACCTCCCTCTTGAAGGAATTCAAGTCATAGGAAGGTGGAAATACAGAAGAAGGCAGGGAGTTCCAGAGTTTACCAGAGAAAGGGATGAATGATTGAGAATACTGGTTAACTCTTGCGTTAGAGAGGTGGACAGAATAGGGGTGAGAGAAAGAAGAAAGTCTTGTGCAGCGAGGCCGCGGAAGGAGGGGAGGCATGCAGTTAGCAAGATCAGAAGAGCAGTTGGCATGAAAATAGCGGTAGAAGACAGCTAGATATGCAACATTGCGGCGGTGAGAGAGGGGCTGAAGACAGTCAGTTAGAGGAGAGGAGTTGATGAGACAAAAAGCTTTTGATTCCACCCTGTCTAGAAGAGCAGTATGAGTGGAACCCCCCAGACATGTGAAGCATACTCCATACATGGACGGATAAGGCCCTTGTACAGAGTTAGCAGCTGGGGGGTGAGAAAAACTGGCGGAGACGTCTCAGAACACCTAACTTCATAGAAGCTGTTTTAGCTAGAGATGAGATGTGAAGTTTCCAGTTCAGATTATAAGTAAAGGACAGACCGAGGATGTTCAGTGTAGAAGAGGGGGACAGTTGAGTGTCATTGAAGAAGAGGGGATAGTTGTCTGGAAGATTGTGTCGAGTTGATAGATGGAGGAATTGAGTTTTTGAGGCATTGAACAATACCAAGTTTGCTCTGCCCCAATCAGAAATTTTAGAAAGATCAGAAGTCAGGCGTTCTGTGGCTTCCCTGCGTGATATGTTTACCTCCTGAAGGGTTGGACGTCTATGAAAAGGCGTGGAAAAGTGCAGGGTGGTATCATCAGCATAGGAGTGGATAGGACAAGAAGTTTGGTTTAGAAGATCATTAATGAATAATAAGAAGAGAGTGGGTGACAGGACAGAACCCTGAGGAACACCACTGTTAATAGATTTAGGAGAAGAACAGTGACCGTCTACCACAGCAGCAATAGAACGGTCAGAAAGGAAACTTGAGATGAAGTTACAGAGAGAAGGATAGAAACCGTAGGAGGGTAGTTTGGAAGGAAGTTAGTCTACAGCTGATATAACTGTAGGGGGAGTGGAGTTTGAATGATTGATGTGTTAGTTACCAGGTGTGGCAGAGTAAGGGTAGCCCGGTAAGTAGTTTTGGTTTGTAGTTTTCAAAGATATTAAGTTAATTAGATACCAGTTACAATCTACTGTGTCAGTGTATTCTCACCTATTAGATGCTTTGCATTGGTTATCCCCTATAGTAGATACACATGGAACATTCAATTCCAATGACAATTCCAATGACAGCCACAAACAGAGAGGGAGATGAACGGAAAAGACTCATTAATCAGGTGGCTAGGGCCAAGTCAATAGGGAGCTTGAAAAAAAAAAGATTAGACATTTTTTTTTTTTTTTTTTTGTGATGGGGATGCTAGGTGTAAATATATAAGTAGGTGTGCTAAATACAGGGATTGCTACGTGTAGGTCTGATTCTTGCAGTTTGCCTTACTTTCCTACGTTCTTATGAATTAACACTAACAGTAATGTTTTCGTTGAGTCAATAGGGGGCTTGAAAAAGATTTGAGAAATTTATGGATGGGGATGATTGGCTGAAATAGGTAGGGATGTTTTGTACAGGGATTAGCACGTGTAGGCCTGACGGTTTCTTATAGCTTCCCTTACTCTCTTGTGTTATTATAATCCTAACTGCCAGGGACCCTGCTAGACCGCAGCCCGTCACAGGTTATGAGTGATGGTGGTAACCTTTAACTCTGGCCTCTTTTTATATGTGGCTGGAGTGAATGTGATCGCGCAACTCTCTGTCATGGTAGCACATACTGATAGAAAGAACAAGGGCTCTTATGTGAAAATAAAAACGTTTATTACTTTATGAATATATTTCATTATACGTGAAACCATTTCAAGTACTTTTTTTCACCTGGTATATCCCCCTGATTTTGTGTTGCAATGCATTTACCTCTTAGTTTCTACATCGTTATCTGATCATTTATCTAGTTCAGGAGGGGAGGGAGAGAGAGGGGAGAAGGAAGAGAAAAGAGAGGAAGAGGAAGAAGAATAAGAATACGAAAGAGAACAAGAAGAACACGATAAAAACAAGAAGGAAAACAAGTTGAAGAGGAACAAGAACACAAAGAACACGAAGAAAAGAACACGAAGAGAAGAAAGAATGGAAGGAAGAGGAGAAGAAGGAGCAAGACAAGAAGGATAAGCAGCAACAGGAGGAGGAGGAGGAGGAGGAGGAGGAGGAGAAGTATCCTTAACTGGGAGCGACAAAACCCCGCCCATTATCATGGAAACAAACACACATGGAAACCACCACCACCACCACCACCACTACCAGCACGCCGAGAACCCGCCAGCGAGCTTGGGTGGACTTCTGGGAAATATACAGCAAGTAACCTACCTGCACGCTTCTTACTCCCCCCACGCACCTTCACCCCTCCCCACGTCTCCTACCCATCCCCAGCCTTGGATCCACCCCAGAGTTTCCCCCCAACAACCTCCATGGTAAGATGACCTTCCACCCACTCTCCCCACTACCCTCAATTACTCCTATGTATTATTCCTATTCTCTCCTCCCTTCCAACTTAACCTTCAGTTCAGGCTTTGTATCGTTTTGTTTTGTAGTGCTTTTTTTTTTTTGCGTTATTTGACTTGTATAGCACTTATGGTTGATAAATTAATTGTCTATCTATCCATCTATCTACCACAGACCACATACCGCTTCCATCTATACTCATATAAAGTACTTTTCTTCCTCTTCCCTCTTCTCTTCCTCCTCCTCCATCTATTAATCACATACCGCTTACCGTTTTCCTCTATACACTGACAAAGTACTTTTCCTCCTCTTCTTCTTCTCCCCTCTCCTTCCTCCTCCTCCTTCTTCAGGCATTGCTATAACTCTTCCAGCTTCCTTCTTGCCTTCCTCCTATCCATCCCAAGATTCAATTAGCGTAAATATGTTTTAAATTCTCTCCCTTCACAGATCCCACCCTTGTCACTTCATGCATCACTTAAGTTTCTCCTCTCTCTCTCTCTCTCTCTCTCTCTCTCTCTCTCTCTCTCTCTCTCTCTCTCTCTCTCTCTGCTCATACCCAGAAACACTTTGCCTTCTCACCACGACAATTTTCAAAGCCACCGAGATGATCAGCCGAGTTCTCAAGAAAGTTTTTCCTATTAATAATGTAGAAATGTTTTTAACTTGTCACTGCAATAGTAAAAACACCCTTAAAAACCTAAGTGACTTCAATTACAGCTTTCTGAAAGTAGTGGAGGTGCGGAGCAGAAGTGTTTCAGAATATGGTCCACTCTCTCTCTCTCTCTCTCTCTCTCTCTCTCTCTCTCTCTCTCTCTCTCTCTCTCGTTACTAAAGGGAATGATAGTGATGCCTGTGATGACTCCAGGTGATGGCTGGTGATAGAGAGTGGTGGTGATGGGGTGGTGATGGGTGATGAGAGGAGGGTCCTAAATAGTGATAGATGATGGCAGGTGGTGATGGGGGTGATGACTGAAGATGGATGTGATGAGGGAGGGGGATGGGGGAGAAGTGATGGGTGGTTCGTGGAAAACTTTCTGGACAAATAAATAAAGGACAGATGAACAAGACAAGTCGATTATTGTACACATGGATGTTTGGTCGGTCTGTTTGTTGGTTAGTTGGCCGGTCTCTCTCTCTCTCTCTCTCTCTCTCTCTCTCTCTCTCTCTCTCTCTCTCTCTCTCTCTCTCTCTCTCTCTCTCTCTCTCTGGTTTATTCACTCTATGCGTACATGTATTATCTGTCTATCTCTTTACCTATCTATTAATGTGATTATCTATCTATTTGTCAATCTATCAATCTACCTACCTATTTGTCTATATTCGTATATCTGTCTGCCTATCTATCTATTTTCTTTCATTTTATCCATACACAAATCTACCTAACAACCTACTTACGTATATATTCGCTAGGAATATGCATGTATCTCTCCATCTACCCGTGTAACCCTTCCTCCCTCTTAATTCTTCATGGCATAATTTGTCTTGAGGTAACATGCACAAGTGTCCGTCGAACCACGTAGACTACACACGCACATCTTTCTCGAGGAACTAGGGAATTAGCAGCACATTATGGCTTCCCTGAGTTTCGAGAAATCCTGGAACACGCCTCCTTCCCCCTTCTTCTTTCCTGCCTTATATACTATACTCACTTTCCTCCCTCCCTCTCCCCTCCCCCCGTCAGTCACTCTTCCTTTATAGCCAGGTCCTCCTCCTCCTTCCCTCTCCTTCTGATTCTCTTCGTCCTCCTCAGTTTAGCTTCACTAGTTGGATTGTCAACATGGTAAATATAATATACACGTAGTGTCTAGTATTCTTCAACGACTCAAGATCTCATTAGGGGTATCTTTTCTAGAGGCCACGGTAATGGTTAAGTCGGGTTTTCATGGGTACCTCTTCCTGTAAAGGTGCAGAAGCCTTGTTAAAACCATCACATGAACCATGGAAGCATTCTTGAAAGCCGCCTAAAACTCAAACAATAACCCTTTTAAAACAAGTGAAGATGAGGTAAAGCAACGTCCAAATGAACACTTTTTTTCTTTGTAGGTGCAGAATTTTCCCAAAATTATTACTTGAAGCATGAAAATACTCGATAATTTCTATAACTCGTTCCACTACCTATCAAGGTGAGGTATACAAAAGTGTAATAAGAGGAAATACTGTCATTAAGAATATCTTCTCTCGTTTTTTTTTTTTCGTGTATGGATCGTTTGCCTGATAAATATTTTATTTTTAGCTTTTTTTTTTTAAGAAAACATGTTCCATCTCCTTAAGACTTCTTGAGGTATTTCTAATACAGATGCTTTCAACAGAGGAATATAAAAAGAAAATTATCTCTGAAAACTTGTAAAGTTTTCTTAAAAATCTATAGAAAATAAAACGATAAAAAAAATGTTATATGGTCAAGAAAATTCTTTGAGAATTTAGAAAAGTGATTACTTTACTTGATGCATGAAAAAAATTGTTAGAGAATCTCAAATAAAAAGTCTATGTGACTGGAAATCACAAAAAATAAATAAATAATTATATATATATATATATATATATATATATATATATATATATATATATATATATATATATATATATATATATATATATATATATATATATATATATATATATATATATATATATATATATATATATATATATATATATATATATATATATATATATATATATATATATATTGAAAAAAATTCTTTGTTTTATCACTTTCAAACTTCCCTACGATCACGCCAGGCAATGAAGGGTTATCCCATAAGAATGTACTTTGAAACCGGACGAGTATTTCAGCAAATCCTGACGATCCCATTAATGCAGTAGCAAGACCATTAATGTTAACACGCCGTGCCGTTGCCACTAAAGTTCTCACTGACACGTAGCTAACTTAATTAATTCCTCGTATGCGCACCATCTGCCGTATTACCACCACATTGCAACCATCACTGTTAGTGTTGTTGCGGGGATCTGTACACACGCACGCACACACACCACCACATACCGTGGGAAATTCATTCGTGTTTAGTTATTGCTGAGAGAGAGAGAGAGAGAGAGAGAGAGAGAGAGAGAGAGAGAGAGAGAGAGAGAGAGAGAGAGAGAGAGAGAGAGAGAGAGAGAGAGAGAGAGAGAGAGAGAGAGAGAGAGAGAGAGAGAGAGACTACGACGACGACGAGAACAAAAAAAACTAGAAAGGGAGGAAAAAAGAAAAGAAAAGAAATAAGGTAGAAACAGAAGAGGAAAGGAGAGAAAGAAAAAAAGAAAGGTAGTAAGAACAAAGAAAGAAAGAGCTATAAAGAGATTTGTTAGTAATAAACCAAATAATCATGATAATAATAATAATAATAATAATAATAATAATAATAATAATAATAATAATAATAATAATAATAACAACAACAACAATATGTATGCCTGTGACTCCTGCAGTTAATATGAGTACATTTGTAATACATTTCCTAACCACCTAATTTGCATATGCAATGATTTTCATCATCATCATCATCATTATCACCATTATAACAATCATAATCTTTACTCTCATCGTTAACAGTCATCGTGTGTATCACCTTAGTATCTATCGCCACTTTGCATCATCATCACCGCAACTTTAGTTTATTTATTTGTTCATTTATTTATTTATCTAATTATTTATATTTATTTTATTATTCTTTTTTTATTTTCCCGTAGTTATCTTTAAGGGAGAAGCATAATTCAGCGACTCTCTCTCTCTCTCTCTCTCTCTCTCTCTCTCTCTCTCTCTCTCTCTCTCTCTCTCTCTCTCTCTCTCTCTCTCTCTCTCATCCTGTAGACTACCTTATATCAAACACTCTAATATGTTAAAAAAGAGACATGATAAATATTAATGTCAAAATATGAAACGTTACCTTGATGCCTCAACCGATTCTACACATGTGGTGAAATACAAACAGGAGCGTGACCTCTGACCTGACCCTTCCACGGTTGACCCCTCGCCTGATATGCTCCCGCCCTCGATGGTTTCCTCGCGTGCAGGAATTAGGAAGTATAGGTCAGAGGGTGAGCATGTGTAGGGGAAAAAGAAAAAAAAAAAGACATGGCCCCACACACACACACACACACACACACATACACTAAACAAAGTGTTAAACAAAACACATACACACACTTTACACAGACCTTGGTACGTCAGTGATGAGTAAAAGAAACATGAGTAGAAAGTTTTAAAATATATAAATAAATGAACCGTTTTGCAGAAGTAAACGGCGGTGTCTTTAATAGATTCCTAAAGAATGCCGCAGATTCAGTTAGTGTAACCTAACAAAGTAAAAAAAAAAAAAAAAAGAAGAAGAAGGAAAAAGGAAGATCTCATAGCATTTACAACACTGTGGAACCGGGTCCAGTTCCTTGCCAACACGTCACCCCTGCCACTGTAATGAAAATGTCTGCATTGCCACACATCCACAAGAGGCTTACCTTATTATCATATAGGTTATTCTACGTAATAGAAACATACCGATACATCTTGCCTGTCCCAACAGAGTGGCAGGCCGCAACCAGTAGATTACATTGTCTCCAAAATAAACATCAGGATACGCAACAACATCAACGAACTGTTTCTCAAAAAAAGATAAATAAATAAATAGAATATATATATATATATATATATATATATATATATATATATATATATATATATATATATATATATATATATATATATATATATATATATATATATATATATATATATATATATATATATATATATATTCTATCGTAATGATAAAACGTTACATATTGCAACTATCACAACAAACCTAAAGGAATGTACTACATTACTGAAATACGGACAATAACAAAACAAAAATATAACAACTCGCTCCTAAAAGATATTTACCTACCACTATTCAAATGATACAAATACTATTGCTACTACTACTGATCTCCTACTCGCCCTTCTTTTCCTTCTCCTTTTTCTTCTCTTTGTTCTGTTGCTTCTTCACCTACTAGTACAATAATACAATAATTACTACTATTTTTAGCACCACCACCATGACTGTCACTACTGCTGCTGTTCCTGCCGCCACCGCTAGTCCCGCCACACTCCCCACCACGGCTACGCCTCTGCCGCCAGCACCAGGGCAATATAGTATAATAGGGACACAAGAGACGAGCACGATATTACCACACGGCTACCAAGAAGGGTTCGCTAGTGCATTACCTGCAGAACCTGTTTAATGGAGTCCCGCCCTTAAGACATCACCACACCACTCATCCTCCCTTGCCCAATACCCACTCCCTCTCTCCTTTATTCTCCCTCCTCATTTTACTCCCTCTCCTTATCCCTACCCTCTTTCTCTTACTCCTTATACATCATCATTCCTCTCTTCACCCCTTCCCCCTCTTTCTATCCCTCCCTCATCCCTCCTCTAGTTACCCCTTCCCTCTCTCTATTACACCCTATCCCTCGTTCCTCCTCTCTTTACCCCTTCCCTCTCTCTCTCCTTACTCCCGTACACCCTATCCCTCTCTCACTCTCTCATCACTCTTCCATTCTCCTGACCTTCCTGCCCGTCACTCCACAGGTCTTTACTCCCCATCCATTAGTTTTCACCCTCACGTCAATCCCCTCGTCCATTAGAGTTACTTCACTGGCCCATCTGTACTGTGACACTAGAGTTCACCGCCCCTAGCGTTGCCTTCCGTCACTCCCACCTCCCGTCTGTGTCTGTCTGTCGGTTTCTGGACCATACACTGAAACACTTTTAGCTGCACCTCCACTACTTTCAAAAGGTTCTATTTAAAGTTACACGGGTTTTTAAGAGCGTTTTTTTTGTGGTTGTACTAACACATTAACAACATTTCTACATTATGAATCGGTGAAACACTCCTGAGAACCCGGCTAATCATTTCTGTGTGACCTTTGGAAATAGTCGTGGTGAGAAAGCAAAGCGTTTCCGAATACAGACCTCTCTCTCTCTCTCTCTCTCTCTCTCTCTCTCTCTCTCTCTCTCTCTCTCTCTCTCTCTCTCTCTCTCTCTCTCTCTCTCTCTCTCTCTCTCTCTCTCTCTCTCTCTCTGTTTTCTTCAACACATGACGTATATATCTTTGTGCATGTGTGTGTGTGTGTGTGTGTTTATTGTAGTGTCCCCTGCCTTGAATATACAAGCCTCCGTGGTCGGCAGAGTTTAACGTCACGCAAACTAAGCACACACACACACACACACACACACACACACACACACACACACACACACACACACACACACACACACACACACACACACACACACCAAATCAGGGGCTTTCACATTCACACAAGTTATATCCTGATGAACAGATTACTTGTACATTAATTGAGGAATCGTGGGTTGATTTGCCTCTTACTCCTCTCCCCTTCCACTTCCCTTTCATTCCCTACCACCTGTCTTTTCTCCGCCAGCCAACATGAGCAGCAGGCGTCCTTATTCTTATCCATCTTGTACCCTTCTTCACCCAATGAGCAGGAATCCCAATTGCTGAAGCCACCAAATTAACATGTTTGCCGCGGTTCAGTGAAGGCAAGGACACTGCCATACAGGAATGAACTTAGGAAAAAAAAAGTGAGGTAGGTAGAGGTGAGAGGGAGGCAAGTGGGTTTTTCAATGGAGGAATGGAGAGAGGAGGGTTGTGAAAGAGGATAGATAGGCAAGGTTTTTGAAGTGAAGGACTCAGTGAGGGAAAAAAGTCAGGGTAGAAAGAGCAGATGAAAGGACAGAAGGGTTGTGAAAGAGGATAGATGAGCAAGGTTTTGGAAGTTAAGGAGTAAGTAAGGAAAAAAATGAATAGAAACAGTGGATAAAGGAACATGTATTAGCTTATAACGTTGAAAGAACTACTCTGTCATATCCAGGACAGAAAGAAAAGAAGACTCCTTCCCACATACCCATCCATCCAACACTAGGAAGAAGAGAAGCAGGAAGAAAGGCAAATTGATAAAGTCCACGACCTAGAGTAACTGGTGCAACACCCTACTCATATTCCTGACCGTCTTGGACATACGCCCAACATTCTTGACCTTTTCCTAACCTCGTATCCTTATACCGTCACCCTATCTTCTCCGTTGGGCTCCTCCGATCACAATCTCATATCTGTATCTTGTTCTATCGCTCCAGTTCCTCCTCAAGATCCCCCATAGAGGAGGTGCAGCTGGCGTTTTGCCTCTGCTAACACAGAAGGACCTGAGGGGGTATTATACTGATTTTCCTTGGAATGACAACTGCTTCCGCGTCAGAGATCCGTTTCTGTGTGCTGAGCGCATAGCAGAGGTGATAGTGTCTGGCATGGAGGCGTACATTCCTCTCTCTTTCTCTCGACCTAACCTTCCAAACCTTGGTTTAACACAGCCTGTTCTCAAGCTTTACATGATAGAGAGGTGGCCCACAAAGGATACTTCAGCCTTCCATCATCTGAATCTCATGCGCTTTATATTTCAGCCCAGAATCATGCGAGGTCTGTTCTTCAACTAGCCAAAAACTCCTTCATTAATAGAAAGTGCCAAAATCTTTCAAGATATCCCCTCGTGACTTCTGGCACCTAGCCAAAAATATCTTCAATAACTTTTCTTCTTTACCTTTTCCTCCTTTATTTCAACCTGATGGCACCACTGCCACTTCATCTATTTCTAAAACTAAACTCTTTGCTCAAACCTTTGCTAAAAACCCTACCTTGGATGATTCGGGACTTGTTCCTCCCTCTTCTCCACCCTCTGACTATTTCATGTTACCCAGTAAAATCCTTTGCGTGATGTTTTCCATAACTTCGCTGGCCTAATCCCTCGAAAGTCTTATGGACCTGATGGGGTCCCTCCTATTGTTCCCCGAAACTGTGCCTCTGTGCTCTCCCCTTGCCTAGTGCAGGAGGAGGCAGTAGACACCTGCCGAAACGATAATTACTCCCAGTGAGGTCCAAAGCACTGTTCAGGGGGTGCTGTGAACTTATCATTAAACCCAGCTGTGACCTCACTGAACGTTTCCCTTTGTGTCTCACAACACAAGGGGGCAGTCACAGCCTGCCCTCTAAAGACAACTCTCTTCCTCCACACAAGACTACAAGCACCTAATAACACACACACCCTTCACTCAAAAATTTCAAAATTATCAATCATGGTGACTCCATGGGAGGGGACCATAAATATTCCCAGGTCGGGCTGCCTTTCTGTCGACGACCCTAAGTGTTTTGACATCCCCCTCAACTTTTTCTTCATTAACTTCTGCAACATTCGCGGTCTAAGATCTAATTTTCAATCTGTAGAACACCACTTCTCCTCTTCTAAACCTCATCTTCTTTTCCTCACTGAAACTCAGGTGTCTGAGGCAACTGACAGTAGCCCCTTTTCTGTTCCCTCCTACTTTCTCTATCCTCATTTACGATCCAAAGCTGGATGTTGCGTTTATGTGCGCAATGACTTAACTTGCTCTCGTACCCACGCTCTTGAATCTTTCGAGTTTTCCACCATCTGGCTACGACTACAGTCACTCTCAAACTAAATTTATCTGTGCTGTATACCTCTCACCTAACTCCTCTGACTATAAGAAATTCTTTGACTACTTAACTTCCAAAGTAGAACACATTCTGACCCTCTTCCCTTTCGCAGAGATCTCCATTCTTGGAGACATCAATGTTCACCACCAGCTCTGGCTTTCCTCTCCCTTCACTGACCATCCTGGTGAACTAGCCTTCAACTTTGCTATCCTCCACGACCTAGAGCAATTGGTGCAACACCCTACTCGTATTCCTGACCGTCTTGGAGATACGCCCAACATTCTTGACCTTTTCCTAACCTCTAATCCTTCTGCTTATACTGTTACCCGTTCTTCTCCATTGGGCTCCTCCGAACACAATCTAATATCTGTATCTTGTCCTATCGCTCCAATCCCTCCTCAGAATCCTCCTAAGCGAAGGTGCCTCTGGCGTATTCCCTCTGCTAGTTGGGGGGACCTGAGGAGGTATTTTGCTGATTTTCCTTGGAATGACTACTGCTTCCGTGTCAGAGACCTGTTTTTGTGTGCTGAAAGCATAACAGAGGTGATAGTGTCTGGAATGGAGGCGTACATTCCTCACTCTTTTTCTCGTCCTAAACCTTCCAAACCTTGGTTTAACACAGCTTGTTCTCGTGCTATACATGATAGAGAGGTGGCCCACAAAAGGTAATTAAGCCTTCCATCACCAGAATCTCATGCACTTTATATTTCTGCCTGAACCAAGCCAAGTCTGTTCTCCAACTAGCCAAAAAACTCCTTCATTAACAGAAAGTGTCAAAACCTTTCAAGATCTAACTCCCCTCGTGACTTCTGGCATCTAGCCAAAAATATCTCCAATAAATTTGCTTCTTCTTTCCCTCCTTTATTTCAACCAGATGGCACCACTGCTATCACATCTATCTCTAAACCTGAACTCTTCGCTCAAACCTTTGCTAAAAACTCTACCTTAGACGATTCTGGGCCTGTTCCTTCCTCTCCTCCACCCTCTGACTACTTCATGCTACCTATTAAAATTCTACGCAATGATGTTTTCCATGCCCTCGCTGGCCTAAACCCTCGGAAGGCTTATGGACCTGATGGGGTCCCTCCTATTGTTCTCCGAAACTGTGCCTCCGTGCTTGCACCTTGCTTAGTCAAACTCTTTCAGCTCTGTCTGTCAAAACCTACTTTTCCTTCTTGTTGGAAGTTTGCCTACATTCAGCCTGTTCCTAAAAAGGGTGACCGTTCTAATCCCTCAAACTACCGTCCTATTGCTTTAATTTCCTGCCTATCTAAAGTTTTTGAATCTATCCTCAACAGGAAGATTCTTAAACATCTATAACTTCACAAACTTCTATCTGATCGCCAGTATGGGTTCCGTCAAGGCCGCTCTACTGGTGATCTTCTTGCCTTCCTTACTGACTTTTTGTCATCCTCTTTTAGAGATTTTTGTGAAAATTTTGCTGCTGCCTTACACATATCAAAAGCTTTTGATAGAGCCTGGCACAAAATTTTGATTTCCAAACACCCTCCTATGGCTTCTATCCTTCTCTCTGTAACTTCATCTCAAGTTTCTTTTCTGACCGTTCTCTTGCTGCTGTGGTAGATGGTCACTATTCTTCTCCTAAATCTATTAAAAGTGGTGTTCCTCATGGTTCTGTCCTGTCATCCCACTCTCTTCTTATTATTCATTAATGTTCTTCTAAACCAAACTTCTTGTCCTATCTACTCCTACGCTGATTATACCACCCTGCACTTTTCCACGTTTTTTCGTAGACGTCCAACACTTCAGGAAGTAAACAGTTCTCGCAGGGAAGCCACAGAACGCCTCACTTCTAATCTCTCCAAATTTTTTAATTGGGGCAGAGCAAACTCAGCATTGTTCACTGCCTCAAAAACTCAATTCCTCTATCTATCAACTCAACACAACCTTCCAAACAACTATCCCCTCTTCTTCAATGACACTCAACTGTCCCCCTCTTTTGCACTGAACCTCCTCGAGCTGTCCTTTACCTATAATCAAAACTGGAAACTTCACATCTCATCTCTAGCTAAAACAGCTTCTATGATGTTAGGTGTTCTAAGTCGTCTCCGCCAGTTTTTCTCACCCCCTACCATCCAACTGCTAATTCTTTTCAGGGGCCTTATCCGCCCATGTATGGAGTATGATTCAAATGTATTAGGCTGTGGTTCCACTCATACCACTATTTTAGACAAGGTGGAATCAAAAGCTTTTCGTCTTATCAACTCCTCTCCTCTAAATGGCTGTCTTCAGCCTCTTGCTCATCGCCGCAATGTTGCATCTCTTACTATCTTATATCGCTATTTTCATGCTAAATGCTCTTCTGATCTTGCTAACTGCATGCCTCCCCTCCTCCCGTGGCCTCTCTGCACAAGACTTTCTTCTTTCCCTCATCCCTATTCTGTCCACCTCTCTAATACAAGAGTTAACCAGTATTCTCAATCATTCATCCCTTCCTCTGGTAAACTATGGAACTCCCTGCCTGCTTCTGCATTTCCTCCTTTCTATGACTCGAACTTTTTCAAGAGGGAGGTTTCAAGACACTTATCCTTCAATTTTCGATGGTTCTCTTGACGTTGCCTATATAGGATTTTTTTTTTCAGTTTAGTTTCCCTTGGCCAGTGACCCTTTTACGTAAAAATAAAAAAAAAAGTCCACTGAATGACGTGTAGGACAGAAAAGTATAGAGTTCAAGAAAGTGAAGTGAAAGAACTACTTTGCCACATCCAGGGCAGAAAAGAAAGAATGCTCCTCCTCGCTTCATATCCACCCACCACTGGAAAGAAGAGAGGTAGGAAGAAAAGCAGAAGTGATAAACTAGTCCCCTGAATGACGTGTGGAACAAAAAACTATAGAATTTAAGGAAGTGAAAAATTAAAGAACAAGTGACAGGCCGGTGAAGGTGAGGAGCTGAGGAGTTCTAGGGAGTGCAAGGGGCATCGCATTGTTGTGCGATGGTGAAGGAAGGAGAAAGAAGAGCTGATGAGTGTGAGGGAAAAAGAGGCAGGAAAAGTCACGGTGAAGGCGACGAGGCGGATTACGGAAGGAAGATAATGAGAAGAAGGATGGCGGTCATAACGGAGAAAATAAAGGAAAGGAGAGGCACTTGGAGGAAAAGTCGCAAGAAATAGAAAGCCGATGGAGGAAAGATAACCTGCAGACGTGAGGAGGAGAAAGAAAGGAAAGGAAATGTGCAATACGCTTGAAATGAAAAAAAAAAATATATATATATATACATAGGGAGATGATACTTTAAAACATTTCGCTTGGACTGGCACAAGACGATAATTTGTATTTCTCACTGCAAGCTTTTCCTCCTTAAGCAATCTTGTATCGTTCTTTTCTCACCCCCTTTGCCTCTTCCACGCATTCCTACTCATTCTCTTCTCTTCGCTCCTTGCCTTCTCCCTTAATCCTTGCACCTTTCCTCCCGCTCCTTATCTTTTTGTCCCATCCCTCCCCCAAGGCCACACTCTCCTCGCCTTTTCTTTGTTCCACCTTCACTTCTCTTGTGTCCACTAACCTTCACAGATCCGATCAGCACTCCTAAGTCTCCGCGCGCCTCACTCCCCATTCCACACCTGCTTTCCCTCTGGTCATCTCATGCTCTTCATAGGAACAAAGGAAATAAGGGAAGTTGCTGGAAGTCATCATGCTTATATGTGTCAGTTCCTGTATAAAACATGCCTACTTATTTCCACCTGTCTTCGCCATTCATAAATTCATATTGTCTTTTAAAAGGTTCTTATTGATTCTGCACTAGCAACCTAACTACGGAGTATATTCCATTTAACTACCATTATGAATGAGAACAAATTTCTTCATATTTTTCTTAATGTAACTCTATCAAAATTAAATCTATTATCTATCGTCCTAACCTGATTGCTAACCCTGAGAATTTTGTTTGTTACCTTTGCTATGCCACTTGAAGACCTCAGTCAGATCCTTTCATAATCTACACTTCCATTACTATTCATTAACCTAATTTACGTTTACTAAGCCTTAAACCATCACTTTTTTTTTCCTATCCTTATTACTTAACTTGAAGACGGTACAGAGTAGGAAAACGAGGACTAACATACGTATCTAGTTGCAGTTTCGAGGTCACCACAGTTAGGTCCCTTACACCACTCACCTACCACTCCTCTTGCCCGCCCTCGCCTTGCCCTCCCAACGTTCACCTCACCCCGGCCTTGTTGCCTTGAGTGCGCCTAAGAGAGCGAAGGTCACGGGTTTCCTTCACTGGTGGCGCAGTTACGAGGGCGTTGCTGTTACCACCTCCTCCTCTGCTCTGTTGTTGCTGCTCCTCGTGGGCGGGAGCGTAAAGGCTGAGTTGCGTGTTATTGCCATTCATTTAACTTTTAACATTATAATTTCAAAAGGAGTCTATCTCTTACATACTCATGCTCAGTTTACTAGATGATGATGATGACGATAATGATGATGATGATGATGATGATGATGATAATGGACACTCCTCTCTCTGTCTCTCTCTGTCTCTCTCTCTCTCTCTCTCTCTCTCTCTCTCTCTCTCTCTCTCTCTCTCTCTCTCTCTCTCTCTCTGTCTCTCTCTTTCTTGTATCTCTCTCTCTCTCTCTCTCTCTCTCTCTCTCTCTCTCTCTCTCTCTCTCTCTCTCTCTCTCTCTCTCTCTCTCTCTCTCTCTCTCTCTCTCTCTCTCTCTCTCTCTCTCTCTCTCTCTCTCTCTCTCTCTCTCTCTCTCTCTCTCTCTCTCTCTCTCTCTCTCTCTCTCTCTCTCTCTCTCTCTCTCTCTCTCTCTCTCTCTCTCTCTCTCTCTCTCTCTCTCTCTCTCTCTCTCTCTCTCTCTCTCTCTCTCTCTCTCTCTCTCTCTCTTGCATATATCTTCTAACTTCCCCTCCCAAGCATTCCCCCTCTTTTCCCCAATTCTTTCTCCCTCTTCCGCCGCATTCCTTTGCTTCCTCTTTTCCTTTCCCCTCCTAAGCTTCCCCTCTGCACGTCTTCCACACATTTTCCCCATTTCCCACACCCCATTCCTCTCTTCTTTCAACAGCTCATCAACACCCAGGATCACAGAGACAGATAACCCAAGGTTTCTCATGACTGGCGGAGCCTTCAGATGATCCCGAAACTCATCCACGAGATTTACTTAGTGAGCTTCATACCGAGAACCTACGCACTCATGACCACCACTCACGCACTCGAACCCAGCGGCCGCATCAAGTCCCGCCACCCCAAGCCAGTTGCGCCGGCCTACATTCGCTTCCCGGGAACGACTCGGCCTCGTGACATAGTGGGGTCGTATACCACAGTACAGAAGAATCCCTTGGCTTACATAGCTCATTCGCAGTAAGACTTCAGCTGCTGCCTGAGTGGAAGAGTACGATGTCGTGTCGTTTCTAAAGAAGGTCATTCATTATTCTTGGTGGGTCAGTCGGTCAGTCAGTCAGTCAGTCAGTCACAGTCCGTCAGTCACAGTCAGTCAGTCAGTCAGTCAGTCAGTCAGTCACACACACACACACACACACACACACACACACACACACACACACACACACACACACACACACACACATTTTTTTTTTATTTAAACATTTCCAGTAAGTACAGTGATATAATAAAGGAGGACATATTAGTACCTAAAGTTTACACTATCGTGTGACAAACTACCTTAAAGCTACTGTCCACATATTTACACATACTACAGACTATAAACTGCACACTGTGCACTATAAAACTTCAATGTCAAGGTGGCTGCTGCTTTAGTCATCTGTGAGCGGTAACCTTTGCCTGCAGGGTGGACATTAGCCTTATGTCCACAGCAGTGGTGAAGGCATTCCACAGCCTGACCGCTGTGGCATTGAAGGAGCGCTGGTGGGTGGTGGAGCAGGACCTTGGGGTCTCCAAGAAGGAGTCGTTGCTCAGCACCGTCCTCGTGCATCTCTCTCTCTCTCTCTCTCTCTCTCTCTCTCTCTCTCTCTCTCTCTCTCTCTCTCTCTCTCTCTCTCTCTGCAAACATATAAGCAAGAGCCCATTAAGATTAGGAAAACTATGTGACTTTTTGTGATGTGCTAGTGTTACAGCATTAACCACCACCACCACCACCACCACCACCACCACCACAACACTACCAACCACCACCACCACCACCATCACCAACACCAACAACAATAACAGCAACAAAAAAAACACCAACAACAACAACGAAAATGCACAAGAAACTGTAAGAAGCGAAGAAGAAGCGAGTCCCTTTTAGTTCCTCGGGTGATGAGGATGCCCCGGGGTGCACACAGCACACACAGTTCCGCCCACAGCGGCTGTCCACGTGGAGAGAGCGGCGGGTGGGCTGCTTCGCTGGCGCCCTTGAAGCTAGTGTTTTTTCGTATTTAGTCTTCAAGATGACTGTCAGACAATTTATGGCGATACGTTATCCTCGCAGATGATAGCGTTTGTGGCTTATGGCAAGAACGTTCCTTTTTACTCATTCCAAGAAGTAAACTTGAGTATGTTTGGTTGGTGGCCTGAGGGGCACGTATGTATATAGTACTTCTGAATTTTACGTCAAAGCAACATCAAAACAACGTCATTGAACTGAACAAACGCGCGCGTGTGTGTGAGAGTGTGTGGTTTCACTTCATACAATTCCACGAGCGTCTGGTTTTATGGTTAACTGTTACACATATTTATGAGAGAAGCACTGCAGTAATGAATGTAACATATACTGATTGGCAAGTTCTCAAAAGTTTATCAGGGATTTTACTTGAATTCTCTTTCTGGAATCGTGCAAGTTTCGGAAGGCGAATGTAGTATGTACCGGTTTTCAGGAATTGTAACTTGCTTTTATTGATGTGCCGAATCAGACAGAGCAATGAGCGGGCCATGGCGGTGATCTTTTGTTTCTGAGCCACAAAACAATGGTGGTGCGACACAGTAATGCAGCGATAGAAACGTAGAAACCCCGCTGGCGCAATCCATGAGCGCTGGGAACATGACACCACCACGAGGATTGTTTCAGTTCACTTTAACATTCCTGCAGCAGCACGTTTGGCGCCGTGGGGATGTTGATCTGGGATTTGTGTTAGAGGAATATATTGTCTCTCCTCCCAGTCTTTACTTCCATTTTTTTACCTATACTCGAATCGAAAGCAGCAAAGGTTAAAGACCATAAGAAGGCTATAAGAAATAAGGGAGGCTGCAAGAAGCTATCAGGCCTACACATGGCAGTCCCTGTTTGAAATATACCTACCTATTTCCACTTATCATCCCCATCCATAAATCTATCTAATTTTCTCTTAAAGCCCCCTTATAATTCAGCACTAACAACTTGATTACTGAGTCCGTTCCTTTCATCTACCACTCATTTGAGAACCAGTTCCTTCCTATCTCTTTTTTAAACCTAAATTTTTAAAGCTTGAACCTGTTTATTTCTCGTTCTATCCTGTCTACTGATCCTAAGAATTTTGCTTACGTCGCTCTTGTTATAACCCCTATACCATTTAGAGGTTTTTATCAGGTCAACGTCTCTCTAAAGGATGTAAATTTAACAGTTAGTCCCTTTCCTACCTCCGCTTACTTTTATTTTGAGCATCGAAGTTCAGGATGAAGGTGAGTGAATATCGCCGAAGGAATATATTGTCTTTCCTCACAGTTTTTATTTACATTTCCTTATATATACACCTACAGTCAGGAGCGCTCCGGATTAAAGCAAAAAGTCCTTTTCCTGCCATTACTTACTTTCATCTTGAGCATCAAAATTGTAGCCATTCACATATACACAAGTTTGTTGCAATATCTTGTCACTCTTGTCCTAACTGAAGCAGGTATACGTAACGTGTTACTTATATCAGCATTGCACCATATCACGATACAATTCATATCAGAAAACCATATTTTTCTAATTAGTTGTCTCCCAGGACTACTGTGTTCCTTCTGTCACTTCCTTATTTTTCAGTACCCTAGAGAGTCAACCCAAAACAATACAAGCAAAATCGAACTTTCATTTAAAGCTAAACTTAAAACATGAATTAATTTTCTTGCTTCTAAAATCCATTACGCCTTTTTTAATCCTTCCTTTACTAACTAGTGCGTTCTTTTCCCAAATCTTTTTTTTTCTAGTATTCCACACAATACAAACAGAATCGAACGTTCCTGTAATATTAACTATAAAATAAGAATTCCCCTTCTAACTTTATAAAACCACAACCCTCGAACCCACTTTTGCGCATCACCTGTCGCTCCAATCTGCTCACCGCACGTGCACTGACCAGCCGCTTGCTAAAGGTTGCAACGCGAGGCACAGCGATGCATAAAACACTTCAAAACGTCAATCCCCCATCTCTGGCGTGCATCAAACCCATCACTTCCACCACTTCCTCAGCGTGTTCCCTCATCCGTCAGTCACTCTATCAATCCATCATCTCCCACCTTTCATGTTCCCAGACACGATTAACTTCGCTTCCTACGTATATGTCTTCGTCAAGATAATCTCACCCTTCTCTCTAGTCGGTCAGTCTCGCCTTATCTCAGTCTCTCATATTCTGCGATTCATCATCTATAGGATTCGATGGTTGTTCAGGGAGCCGTCCCAGCTCTTGTTGCTTCTTTTCTCTCCTGCCGACTGTGTTGTGTTGTGTTGTGTCTGGCGGTATTACTAAAGCATCGGTATCATAGTTGCAGTAGATGCCATTGTCGCTGTTACTTTTGGTCAATGTTCATCTGGTTTGTGGTGGTGAAGTGGTGGTAGGGTGGTGGTGGTGGTGGTGGTGATGGTGTTGTGGTTGTTCTTTCTATTGTTCTCTCCCCTTCCTCCTCCTCCTCTTTTCCTTCTTCTTCTTCTTCTTCTTCTTCTTCTTCTTCTTCTTCTTCTTCTTCTTCTTCTTCCTTCTCCTCATCTTCTTGTTCCTTCTCCCGTTCTTCTTCTTCTTCTTCTTCTTCTTCTTCTTCTTCTTCTTCTTCTTCCTCTTCTTTTTCTTTTTCTTTTCTTCCTTCTCCTCTTCTTGTTCCTTCTCCTCGTCTTCTTGTTCCTTCTCCTCCTCTTCTTCCTTCTCCTGTTTTCTTTCTTCTCCTCCTCTTCTTCTTCTTCTCTCTTCTCCTTCTCTTTTCCTTCTTCTTGGTTTTGTTGTTGTAAGAACAATCTTTCATTACTCAGTATCATCATTACTAGAAATGTGTACAGCTTACACGATTTCCTCAATTCTTAAGTAAATGCAAAGAAAAAAATACTAAGCACATAATTAGTGCACGCATTCATCATAACAACATTCCTAGCGTGGGACCATGAGATAAAACTGGTTCCATCAAGACAGCTTAGTAATGAGGATCACTGCATACCCAGAACACTATATCACGCTGGTTGTATAAAGGGACTTATTCGCCAAAGAGTCTAGTGGCTTCTTGCAGTTTCCCTTATTTTCTTGCGCTCTTATGTTATTATGATAATGATTTTCGCCTGGGTACAATTATAGTATATCAAAAGAGGGTGGCCATTTTTGTCCTTAAATTGAATTAATTATTTTACTGAATAAAAGCCAAGAAACTGCTATACAAAAAAATGTTATATAATTAATTATCTCATATATTATTGTCACCAGAGTGCAGTTATATACCTATAGAGGAAAACCATAGCTTTATTTATTACGTAGAGTAGTAAATACTCGTAATAGAAAGAGACGTGTTATAAGATGTCATATCATTCATCTTCATACAATATTTTCACCAGACCATCATTTTTTTTTATTTCCTCTTGTAATGAATAAAAGCATCCCTAAAAAAAAAAAGTGTCATGCAAAGGTTACAGTATATTAATTCCATTAGAGCACAGTTATATATCAAAAGAACACGACCATCACTTCATTTCTATTTCTTCTCTTATAAAGAATAAGAGTAAACTTGTAAAAAAAAATACGTACAATACAAAAGCCATATCAATTATCCTCCTACATATTATTTTCGCCAGAGCACAGTTATATATCAAAAGAACACGACCGTCGATTTATTTTTATTTTCTCTCTCTAACAATGAACAAAACTAAACCCGAAAGGAAAAAAAAAAAGTGTTATACAAAATTCATATAATTCATCCCCCCATATATTCTTTCCACGCCATACACATAACTCGAATTACCCGGAAAAAAATGCTGCTTCATTATTAAAGTATTCATACAGCACCATAAAATGCACCATTGTGATTTTTTTTTTTTTTTTGTAAGAAATAGATAGATAAGCTATAATGCACTGTAGGTGTATACATTAAGAAGTGCAGTATTTGAACTAAAATTTGTTGCGATTCATTTTCTTTATAGCTAAATGTAAGATGTGTACGATCTCTCTCTCTCTCTCTCTCTCTCTCTCTCTCTCTCTCTCTCTCTCTCTCTCTCTCTCTCTCTCTCTCTCTCTCTCTCTCTCTCTCTTTTACACACACACACACACACACACACACACCATAAGGCTAACTAGCTAGCAAACTAACTAATTAACTACCAGCCAGTCTAATTAGCTAAAGATACAAGAGCGAGCGGATTAAAGTGATCCATATAAATAAAGCATGTCATGAAGGAGGCACAAACAACGTAATTATATGACTTGAATATAAGATGAGATGTTAACATACTCGCAACGCTCTTGTCTTTGAATCTCTCTCTCTCTCTCTCTCTCTCTCTCTCTCTCTCTCTCTCTCTCTCTCTCTCTCTCTCTCTCTCTCTCTTGCTCTTATGTTTATTTGTTTTTTACTCTATTGTCTCCTCATTTATTTTTTTTCATCTACTATTCGCAATTCATCGGTAAGTCACAGATAATTTTTCTTTTTTTTCTCTCTTTTTCATTATTATTTACTCACCTCTGATCATTTTCCTCAATTATTCGATTATTATTTTCTTTAATTTATTGGTTATCAACGATCTGCTTTTAGTATAGTTTCTTATTTCCTTCTAAGAGAGAGAGAGAGAGAGAGAGAGAGAGAGAGAGAGAGAGAGAGAGAGAGAGAGAGAGAGAATTAAAGCAAACATAACGTGGCATTTCAGAGACAAAAGGCTCGCCTGACAACAACAAACGGAGAGTGACGAGCTAACTAAGGAGGGAGCGATATGTACAGGTCCCCGTCACATCACGTCACACTCTCATCACCCTCCCGTCACCCTCCCGTCACTCTCCCGTCACACTCCTGTCATTCTGAGTTCGTCCCGTCTCCCTGGGTAGGTTCCCGCCATTCATTTCTCTTCAAGGTCTACAAGATTCACGTTTTTTCTCTTTCCTATTCCATCCCTGTCTTGTTCCCTCTTCCTCTGATTTTATATTTTATTGATATTATATAATCTATCGGGGCTTTTTTTTCGGTAGGCAATTGTATCGTATTGTGCTTAGATATTCAAGGGTTACTCTTTGAGATTTCTTGTACTTGTATACTTCCTTGTAAGTTAATGAATTGTTTTAACGTTGTCTCGTCTCTTATGTGAATTTATTTTGAATTTTACATTTTTTTTTATATATCATACATGTACTGTACAATGCGCTGGAGGAGGCCACAAGTGATCCCGCAAAAACAAAAAGGGGCATGAGAAGCGTCTTGAATGAATAAAATACGCAAATGATAAACAGTAATAGTAATGATAATCATAATAATGATAAAAAGAAAATGAACTAATGATGTATACATGCATACTATGATAACAAGAAAACTATTGTTAATGACGAAAATAACAATACACCTAAAAAATAAATAAATGATAATCACTATAACAATAATAATATCACAACAACAATAACAACAGTAATAATGATGATGATATTAATAATAACCTCAATTCCTTTTCAGTATTCCTTCCTTCCTTCCTCCTTTTCTCGCCAGACAAAGAAGTGAGTGCAATAGGAGGAAGAGGGAGGCTGAAGGAAACAGAGAAGGAAGGAAGGCCTGGAGGAGGAGGAGGAGGAGGAGGAGGAGGAGGAGGAGATGGTAGTGGTGGCGGTGGGGGTGCAGGAAGGAGTGTGGCAGCGCGATACGGCCGCTGATGAAGATGCATGTGAAGGAAGGAGCAGCTGGGGAATGTGGGTCTAAAAGCAGCAGGAATGAGGTAAAGTTTCATAGTGTTCGCTCTTCTCTTCTCTTCTCTTCTCTTCTCTTCTCTTCTCTTCTCTCTTCTCTTCTCTTCTCTTCTCTTCTCTTCTCTTCTCTTCTCTTCTCTTCTCTTCTCTTCTCTTCTCTTCTCTTCTCTTCTCTTCTCTTCTCTCTCTCTCTCTCTCTCTCTCTCTCTCTCTCTCTCTCTCTCTCTCTCTCTCTCTCTCTCTCTCTCTCTCTCTCTCTCTCCTTTTAACATCATGTAGCATAACATAATTTACTAACTCTGACTCACTCACCCTGACTTACTCAATCTGACTGTATTTAACATTGTATCTCAATCTCAACTTCTTTAATCTACTGACAATTTCCATACACTCTTGACGACTTGATTCGCTCAAAGAAAAAGGCATAAGACTGATGGAAAACACTAAGTACATTCGAAATTATATTTGTAGGTTACTGGACATCTAATGTTACCGATATAGAACTCCCTCACATCTTCCATTAACTGAGCTCAACACTGGCTAGAAAGATACGAAACGCCTCCTTCACACACGAGTAAGCAGGATACAGACCCGTCACAATAACTAAGTCAGATGGTATTAGTAATATCAACCAAGACAAGTATAAGTATAAAAAACGAGCAGTTGTTCTTTTCTGTATGATTAATTTTGATGCCTACAACTAGTGGTTGCTTCTGAAAGCATCTAAAGGGAAGATAGCTATTTGAAAAAGTCCGGCATTTGATTTAATCTTCTTTTTCTATCGTGTGCTTAAAAAAAAAATAATAAAAAAAGTACCAAAACCACTATGCAATATTTTCTAAAGCACTAGAATTGAGATATAAAAAAAAAAAAATTGGTCTGGCCATTCATTTAATTCAGGATGTTTTTGTTTTTTTCCATCATGCGCAATGCTGATGTGAAGAGACAGAGAGAGACGGACCGTGCATTTTATTTATATTCGTATTCCCTTAAATCCAGACTTTCTCGCCTTGATTAACCTGTAACATTTATACAAGCTGACAGACTCCTCGCCTTGTATGAACACCAAGCTGTACTTAGTCAGGTCCAAATTAACGCCAACTATAAGAAAAAAAGAAAAAAACAGTTCAGTTCTCTCTCTCTCTCTCTCTCTCTCTCTCTCTCTCTCTCTCTCTCTCTCTCTCTCTCTCTCTCTCTCTCTTACCAAGCTACTCACAGAAACAGACAGACATATATCACGCACACGAGTTGGAGTACACGAAACACTGAACCACTGGAAGAGTGTGTTCTGCAGTGCTGTTTGTCCCTTGTCCGGGATTCACGTGAAGTACTGACTCAAAGGACGATTTACAGCCCCTTATAGCACCAGTTCTTGGGAAAGCGACAGGTACACACGATTCAAGGCAAGCATAAATCGCCTCCAGTGTAAGCTTACTAAGATTGACACTTTTATATTGCAAAAGTCGAAACAAGAAATGGTGTTTGGGCATGGTGTAATTGAATGCGTCTCAAATGTAAATATCTATGTAGGCTGAAATAATTGTTGCAGGAATATGTGTCAAGGTCAAGCATAACGAAGCACGATTGTTAATCCCCTGGTATGGAATTAAATGTGGCAGAGACGAAGGCCACGAGTCATTAAGAGCGCGTATGTGATGTGTTTCCTTGTTTACTTAGCATTTAACCCTCTAATTGCTATGGATTCTCCTCAAGCTTCACTAAATGGCTTGGCGAAGGTTTAGAGCATAATTCTGAAAGACTGCACTGGTTGGAAAAGTCGTTATCGAGTTCAAAATTTACATCACCTGTGACCATTTTCTGCTAATTAAAATCATCCGGTAATGACAATGAGGAATCATATTGTCATTACCCGTCGAAGTTTCAACCCTTTCACTCCAATGACTTCTCTTAACGTAATAATGTTAAGTGTAACGTCTGGATATAGTTTCGAAATACACTTATGTTTTCAGGACAATTTGCAATGTAATTTTCAACATTCTTTTCCATTTTTCGAGACTGGAATCTTCAGTGGGTCTTTTTTTTTTTCTCTCTCTCTCTTGCCCCTTGGCCTCTCTTACATGAAATGGATGAATAATCGAATGAATAAATAGATAAATAAACAAATGAATAAATAATAAAAATGAACAAATAAACAAAAGTAATCAAACATTTCAAGTCTTTTAGTGTCTGTACATTTATTTTCATTCAGTCAAACCGTCCAGAGCCACACAAACGATCAAACAATTCCCAACTGCGGTAACTAGCAGCTAATAAGTTAAGCGCACAACATTTGCGGATACAGATCTATTGCATTAGCGGCCTCTCCTCTCCTCCTGCAATGCCTGAGGCGAAGGGGTGGCCGGAGATATGTGTTGGGTGCGTGCATTAACCCGCCTTGCCTTGCCGATATCACCGCTCTCCACTTCCTCCCCCCGGAATGCAATTAAGTCACCTTGATCACCATTAGCGCGGGACACGTATTCACTGAGCTGCAACGTCAACACCTGGAACATGAGGGGAATTAGGGACGTGCAACCAAGTCAGTGACGTGGAGTTTGCAAGGCTTGTGTTGCTACGAGTGTGTAATTGTTGGTGATCCTTTGTGTATGTCATTCAGTGGTGCAAACTATTTTTTAACCCAAATGAAATATATTGTTGATTAGAAAAAGAACAGGTATATTTGAAATTCTACGGGAGGAGTAAATGCAGATGATTTTTAACACCTTGATTATGAATAAATGAATTTTATTTAGTCAGAAAAGAGTAAATATTTATTGCATTGTACAGGATAAGTAACTGCAAATATTCATAACAGTTTGCCAAAAAGGAGTACATAAATAATAAATTGTGCCGGATGAATTGCTGCAAATCATTCTTAACACCTTGACTATGAATAAATGAAATCTTAAACTCTTAGTCGGAAAAGAGCTGAATATCAAACTATAGCGAATGAGCAATTCCGAGTAATTATTAACACTTGACTGAATAAATTAAATCTTTTTCTAATGGTCATAAAGAAACAAACAAACAAAATTTCATCGGACGAATAACATCAAACGAATAAAAAGAAAAAAAGAAAAGAAAAAAAAACATTAAAAGAAATATAATCCTTAACTTCATGAAATCCTGTAGCAGTATCCAGAAGACAATAAAACTGTTGCCGTGGCGCTAGAAGGGATACAAACTCTCTCCATCACATTTCCCTCGGGAGACTCAGTGATATAATAACTTTCACTATCCAGTTTGAGTAATATCGTTGGTTTGTCATTCGTGAAATACTGCATCATGTTTTCCTCCCCTTTGCTTCGTGATCTTTCCATCCAGTCTCCTCCTGGCAGTTGATTTATGATGTTACGAGAGAGAGAGAGAGAGAGAGAGAGGAGGGGTGCGTGGGAAATTATAGTGAACTGTAGGAAATATAACATCCATTCTTTCTGCTTTATTTTACATTTTTCTTCCCTCGCACAGGAAATCAGAACGAGCAAGGACAAAGAGCAAGGGACTGGATGGCATATGGCAAGGAGGCAGCTACCAGCATGATACCTACTAATATTCAAGACATCATTTCGCAGGATACAGAACATATCTCTGTGTATACTATTTAAGAGAAACACTGACCAAGGATGACAAAATTATGTTAAAAAAGAAAAGCCACACGTCACTTCTCACGCCACAGAACACCTCTTCGTTTATATTATGTATGGATTATGGAAGAAAGACACTGGCCAAGAGTAACAAAACTGGTTAAAAAAAAGAGACTAACAAAGTACCAGCTTCTTCTCACCTTCATATCAAAGTCTTGTATAAGCTTACAGGAGGCCTTTCAAAGACTACACAGACAACAAAGCCTCTCATCCAATATCTATTACAGTGAAGCTTTTTAAGAACTTGTAGCTTAATTTTGAATGAGTAAAAATTTCCTAGCGTTGCTGAAAAATATAACTACATTTGCTATTAGCAGTCAAAGGGTTAAGAGGTCAGTCAAAAAAGCATGTCCAAAGTTACAGTGTGTTTTGAAACCTCCCTCTTGTCTAGTGTTAAAATTCTCCCTGTGTCTTGTTAAGTTCCGCGCCTCTTTTCGTCAGGAGAGCGGACTGGACGTTTACAGGGAAATTATCAGAATTGTGAACGCAGTAAAAGTAAAAAACAGTGTTGATAAAAACGATAAATGGGATGGATACATAGATAATTACATAGATAGATAGATAGATAGATAGATAGAGATAGATAGATAAATAGATAAATAATTTATAAACCTAGAGAGAGAGAGAGAGAGAGAGAGAGAGAGAGAGAGAGAGAGAGAGAGAGAGAGAGAGAGAGAGAGAGAGAGAGAGTGTGTGTGTGTGTGTGTGTGTGTGTGTTTATGTATGTCATCGGAAAAGAACATTGAATTACAAGTAGAAAATATGACACAGATATTCGTATTCGTTATGCAAGATAGAAGTAAACTTGACGTCTTGCGTGGTTTGTGTGTAGTGTACATGAAGGTTGGATGGTGGAAGAGAATGTACGATAGGTGGAAGAGTAGGTTAAGGCAGTTAAGTGGGAAGGCTTGTAGAGAGGGAAGGTGGAGCAAGGGAAAGGCAGGAAAGAGGGAAGGGTCCCTAGGGAAAGGAGTGGGGAAAGACAGGAGGGATCTTCTTCCTTATTCAGTATACTAGTGAGTGTGCGAGGAGCAGAAGTGGACAGGCATATTGTTAGAGAGTAAAATTTGACTGGTTTATTCAGTCAGTATTGCACCAGAATGTTTTTTCATTCATCTTTTTTTCTGAAGTTTAATTTTAATTTTGTTATTTATTTATATTTTATTTCTTTATATGCATTTCGTTTTAGGCTTTTATTTTTTCTATTTATTTATTTATTTTATTTATTTTTTTTTTTTTGTTTGGGTGGATGGGTGAGAAGTGTTGTGTACAGAGTTTTGGTTATATATCCGCTCTGTATCCGTGATTGTCCGAGGCCCAGGGAAGGGTGGACCAAATGACAACAAGGTTTGGGTTTTCATTCCCGTGATAACTTCGATATTGCTCCGAGAAGTTTGCCCGGTTCCGTGGTAAGGATCGTGTTGCGTTGCGTTGGACATCTGGTCAGAGGCTGATGGATGTGGCTTACCTTTTTTTTTTTTTTTTTTTCCTTTCTGCGAAAGGGGAAGAGAGCCACTATAAAGAGACTACACACACACACACACACACACACACACACAAGGTAACTATGGTAACACACACACACACACACACACACACATACACACACACACACACATATTGAGGTTATGCACTGTTGTTCATTGAATATATGGTTTGGCTGTTGAATTGTTAAGAGAAAAGAAAAGTTTCCATTTGAATAGAACACACGTTATAGCAGAAAACAGCGAGAGTGATTGGCTTTCTATTTCAGTGGGGCTGCGTGAGTGATGTGATGTGGCAATTGTTGTTTTATGTCCAGCTGGATGAAGTCAAGAGGGAAGGAACTGCGTAACTGCGAGAATATTATGTAGAGGTTCGAATATGGCAAATGCTGAAGTGGCACTGGTTGCTTTATATTCACCTGGAGAGAGTCGTGAGGAAGGCAACTTAGAGAATATTACGTGGAGGTCTGAATCTTGCTGATGGTAAAGAGTGAGCTATGAATCAGCTGGTATTTGTAGATGGTACCCCACAGGCAACTGATTAAAGGAAGGTATTTACGCGGAAGGGTTTGCAAAGGGAGGAAAAAGGGAGTGAGTGAGAGTTAACCTTTTCACTGCGATGTGTAGCACTTCAAAGGCAACGGTAGAACAAAAATAAATAAATAAATAAATATCTCAGGATGGTTTACGCTTAAGAAAAGATGTGCCAAATAACAGTGAAAGATGGTATGAAGAATTAAATTAAGGACGCGTATAAGTCTGAATGGTGACTGGATTGAGGATGGAATACTTTAGATTGCTCTCATAAACACAGTGAAATCAAAAGCATTTCATCTGATCAACTCCTTTGTTCTGACTATCATCAATGCATCTCTCTTCGTCGCAAGACTGAATCTCTGGCTCTCTTCTGTAGTTATTTTCACGCAAACTGCTCTTTTGACCTTGAGTAGATACGACTGGACTGTATTTTGCTGATATGGATAATTAAGAGAAGAGAAGAGAAGAGAAAACAAAAAACAAAAAAACAGAACAGAAAAGACGAGAGTTGGTAGATTGAGAGGAGCAAGAGCGTTACATATTACAACAGTTCGCGCATCGAGACGGAAAGGAAGAGCGTCTGGACCCGGTGTGAAAGTTGCACGGCTAAGTCTAACCACGAGAGGGGTGAATGAACAAAGCGAGGAGAGCGTGAAAGGAATGTCTACGGTGGAAGACTGAGTGATGGAAGACTGAGTGATTGTCCGTGATGGGGATGAATGGAAGGCAATTATGAATACATGAACGGAAACTCGGCCACGAGAACCTCAGTGCAATGTTACCCGCACCTGGTACGATCAGCTGAGTGATTGGACAGTGCAATGCAGGTTCTCTGTTGTGGGGTCCTGCTATGGATATCAGCAAGCGTCTGTAGAAATATGTCTCGCGCTGTGGGGTGCAATGGACATAGGATCTGTCTTCGTTAGAAATCTGGAGACAGGGAATTGAGATATTTGTGTAAAAAGATGTATGTAGGCGGCTTGTATCAGCCTGCAAGGGAATGCAAGTCAGGAATAAAGGTCAATATACTCGTGTGTGTGTGTGTGTGTATATATATATATATATATATATATATATATATATATATATATATATATATATATATATATATATATATATATATATATATATATATATATATATATATATATATATATATATATATATACACACAACACACTGACACACACACACACACACACACACACACACACACACACTTGTGAGAAGGGTTTGTCCACACGGAATCTCAAGCTGTTGTAGAGGAAAGCGTAGAGGCACAGCACTGGAAACATTCATTTAATCTTGATTATTTTCCGGGAATTACAGAAATTCCATCTTCAGCGAGTCACACTAAAAATGGAGTAAAAACAATTAAAAACTAAAAATGATCACTTCTTTTCAAGAGAATTGGTCTTTTTTGGCATGATTCATGCAGGCACTGCCATGTTCACAATCGGATGCCATCGCCTAGCAGGCAGATTTTTTTTTTTTTTATGTAGGAAGGACACTGGATAAGGGCAACAAAAATCCAATAAAAAAAAAAATGCCCACTGAAACGCCAGTCCCATAAAAGGGTCAAAGCAGTAGTCAAAAATTGATGAATAAGTGTCTTGAAACCTCCCTCTTGAAGGAATTCAAGTCATAGGAAGGTGGAAATACAGAAGCAGGCAGGGAGTTCCAGAGTTTACCAGAGAAAGGGATGAATGATTGAGAATACTGGTTAACTTTTTAGATAGGATGAACGAATGAACAAACAGATGGCAAGTGTAGTTTAATATCAACAAATGCAAAGTACTTAGCGTAGGTGGAGGAAACCCACACAGTAGGTACACAATAAACAACGAAACTCTGGTAGGTTCAGGGTACGAAAAAGATTTAGGAGTTATAGTTAGCTCTGAACTCCGTCTAGGAAAGGAATGCATAGAGACTAGAAACAGGACAAATAGGGTATTAGGATTCATTTTCAGGAGTGTTAAAAGTAGAAGGCCCGAAGTAATATTAAAGTTATATTTGGCGCTGGTCAGACCTCATCTAGACTACGCTATGCAGTTCTGGTCCCCACATTACAGGAAGGATATAGGTCTATTAGAATCAGTATAAAGGAGAATGACTAAAAGGTTAAAGGGGATGAGGAGTATTCCTTAAGAGACGAGATTGAAGCTGTTAAATTTACATTCTTTAGAAAGACGTAAGTTAAGAGGGGACCTGATAGAAGTCTTTAAGTGGTATAGGGAGATTTAAGAAAGAGATAGGAAGAAATTGGCTCTCAAATAGAGTAGCAGATGAAAGGAACGGACTCAGTAAGCAAGTTGTTAGTGATAAGACATTAGGGAGATTTAAGAGAAGATTAGACGGATTTATGGATGTGGATAATAGGTGGAAATAGGAAGGTATATTTCATAAAGGAACTGCCATGTGTAAGCCTGGTGGCTTCTTGCGGCTTCCCTTATTTCTTATGTTCTTATGTTCTTATGTGTAGGCATGACGGCTTCTTGCTGTTTCCCTTATTTTCTTATGTCCTTATGTTCAAGGGAATGTTATTAATCAGGAAGACATCCAAGGAATCTCATCCAAACACCCATCACGGGAGTTGTAGCATCTCCTCACCGCCAACACGATCAATAGTGCGAGATCGTGTCCTGCAAGAAGACGACTAAGGAGTTATATCGGTACACCCAGCAAGGGAGCTGTAACATCTATTGTGTTGACAGGATTTCTGGTTTGAGCCGCTCCACCAGCAGCAACACTGTCCCCTCTGTCTCCTCGCCGCCGCCACTATCAATAGTGCGCCCATAAACCCACACAACTCAAGCTATCGGTTCGTTCCCGCCTCGGTTTTCCCCCGCGACCACTCCATGTGTGTCGGTGGCAGCAGATTTCACTCCGCCTGGATAAATCGATGGCTGGCCTGGCTATGAAAGGTCGAGGCCGTGTAATAAGCGACAATTCTGCTTCCTGATGTGTTCATAGTAATGTCAGTAAGGAAAGGACACTAAAATTTGCAACTTTACTCAGTTTGTACCTTCACTTCAGAAGAAAAAGTACGAACCGAAACAATTTACTCCAATTTACAATAATTACTTTGTATCCTCATTTCAGGAAAATAAAAAAAAGCTGTAGGAGCCCAAAATACTACAAAGAAAAGTAGATTGAAGTCATTCTAAATATATAACGTGATGAATTTATTACTGACATACGAATAAAGATGTTAAGACGCCCCCTAGTGACAACAGCGGTGAGGTTTGGCAGGGGAGAGACGCGTCTACGCAGCGCAACACGAACATCAAGTTTTTTACGTTGTTCACATCATCCTCACATCAACTACTCCCTTTAGTTTGATAATTTTATTCCCCATTCCATTAGCATGTGCTCGCCTCCGCTCCTCAATATGATGGGAGATGTACTACAAACAGCAACACAGCACACCAGCGGCATCACATCACTAAAACTCAACTGACAAACTGCAACGGAAAAATAAAAAAAAAAAAAAATGCACAGGAAGCCGAGCCGGACATGAGACAAAAACAAAACAAGTACAAAAGAACTTACACCCCCTGCCCACCTCCTCACACCCCTCCTACACCCCCGCAGCAGCCAAGCTCCTGCCACTCTCCTCCCCTCTCCTCCCAGCCGCGTGTAGGTGAAGGCGCCGTCGGGAGAAGCACTAATCAAGGTGATGGCGGGAGACGGGCGCCTGGGACCGACTGGGAGCCTCGCGTATTAATAAATCCGAGTGACTCCCAAACTCCGCATTAAATTTTGTGGTGCCCCGGAAAAAAAAAAAAATCTGCTCCCACCTTAAAAATGAAAAAAAAAGCACGGAATACTATTAGATCCTGAAATGTTGGAAGGAAGAAATTACTATGGATTTCAATATTAACTGCGAAATCTGCCGATAAGAAGTAATCTAGGCAGTGTGGCCAGAATACCCTTGTGTGAATGTGCCGAATGCCTGACGGAGGTGTTATTGATATTTTGAGTAATCTTGAAAGGTCACTCGCGCCTCCTATTGATATTTTTTAACGTTACCCCTTGAAAGGTCATTCGCGCTTGGAACGTATTTATGTCCAGGTAATCAAGCCTATAAATAGATACCAGAGTTGAATGCCAGGTGTATGTAGGTACCAGATGGCGCTGAGCCGAAGAGTTCACCCTCATTTTCTTGACGTCAGAGTTTGGCTAGAAGGTTATTCACTCGCTGCTCTGGGACGCATCAATATTGCGGTGTTCATGTTATGCATCTTTCTGAATGACTCTGCAGGCGTTCTTTCAGCAGTGCACCTTTGGATCAATACGTACAGATGATGTGTGTAGTATTCATGCAGTAGTCTAACTTTGGATCAATACGAAGTTAATTTCTGATGTAAACTTTTTTATGTAAGAGGGTCTCTGGCCTAGGGCAACATAAGAGGGTCTCTGACCTAGGGCAACAAAAAAGGAAGTACGAAAAATGTCTACTGAGGTGCCAGTCCTCAAGAACAACCAAATGAATTATCAAAGTTAGAGGATAAGTATCTTGAAACTCCGCTCCTGAAAGAGTTCAAGTCGTAGGCTAAGTGAGTTCCAGAGGTTGGCAGAAAAAGGAATGAAATATTGAGAATACTGATTAACTCTTGCATCAGAAAGGTGAACAGGTGACCGACCTTGTTGAGGATTTCATCTCAGGACAGAGTGGAAATGCAGATCACTAAATCACAAGCACGTGACGTGGACAGTTTCCGCAACATTGTATTTCAAGCGAGTTTCAGGCGCCGCTTGGCCGCCGTAAACAAAAACTTACTGCGGGAGCCACAAACCTGTAAGTTTTTCGGAAATATGCTGATCCAGCAAATGGTGCTACAAAAACAAACCATTGGAGTTCCTTTCAGTAATACAGCATTAGTTTCATCATGGCAGATGCTGATGGTAAATAGTGAAACATGAATGAGGTCCTATTCTATAAAATAGGATAAAAGAAATTAAAAATGAATGAAGATAATAGAGACAAATAAATAAGTAAATGGGAAACTCACTAATTTAACATCTATAAGTCGGGAAACTCTGAACTATCTGCTTGCTTCTGCATCTCCCTCTTTCCATGACTAGAATTCTTTAAAGCGGGAGGCCTCAAGACGCTTCTCCAACTTTGGATAATCCTTTTGGCCCTCTCTTTTTTTCTTTTTTTTTTCTTTTCTTTATGGTCTGTTACCTCAGTGGACATTTTTTCTATATATTTTTGACCTTGGCTCTTATATTAAAAAGGAATCAGTAACCACGAGTACAACAAAGAATAACACAACTCCGATGACAGGGGCGATGCAGTGCACGACTAACATTAACAGGGAGCGGGGTGGCTGGTGAGGGCCCGCCGCAGCCTCAAAGCCCAGCACACAGACAGATATGAGAACCCCGGCCGTGGAACACACACCACGCTCTCTCTATCTCTGCCTTTATGTTTCCTACTTCTCGTTAATTGAACTTTTCGCCGAAGCCTTCAGAAATGTTAATAACGTGTACTCGACCACCACCACCACCACCACTCCCACCACCGCCACCACCACTACTTCTACTACCTCCACTTCAACCACCACCACCACCACCTCCACCTCCACCTCCACCTCTACCACCACTATTTCCACCACCACCATCACCACCAACTCCACCTTTATGATCCCTCGTAACAGTTTGGGTTCCCCTCGATAATAGTGCGTGCGCACGCACGCACACACACACACACACACACACACACACACACACACACACACACACACACACACACACACAACCAGAGAGAGAGAGAGAGAGAGAGAGAGAGAGAGAATGTGGGGTATATTAACGTACCCAAAAGCCCACAACAAAAGCAGCAGTCACTATCACCACCACCACCACTACCACCACTCCTGCGCACCACACACCCCCTCCCTTCAACTCCCACCACCCAC
>NC_087167.1:16425000-16437500 GCF_035594125.1 Scylla paramamosain
TTTCTCATCGATTCATTTATCACTCCTTCGCTCCAGGGATAAAACGATCAAAATAAGAAAAGGAAAAGAAAGGATAAAAAGACAATGAAGGACTTCGTGTGGCGCTGCAGGAAAGTTTTACAGAAAAAGAGAAAATAGCTCCGTTTCAAATATCGAGAATATCATGCGTTTGTTGTTTAAGTGTCAAAATTGATGCTGTAAGGATCCGTTTTTGGTGTCTCCTTGTGTGTGTGTGTGTGTGTGTATTTATTTTTACTGTCCAACTTAAATGACAGCGTTCACGTGACCTGCATATGACACCTTCAACCTACTGTAAACCCCTCCCCCCCTTCCTCCATTAATTCTCCCTCCTCCTCCTCCTCCTCCTCCTCCTCCTCCTCCTCCTCCTCCTCCTCCTCCTCCTCCCCGTCCTTCTCTGTTTCTCCTCATTTCTGTCTTCCATCTCCCCCACCCTCTCATCCTCTTCTTCCTCCTCCACCTCTCCTATTCCTCCTCCTCCTCCAGTAATTTCTTCTACCTTGCTATTTTCTCCTCGCTCTCCTCTTCTTTTTCCTTATACTTTTTTTTTATATTTATACTCTTTTTCCTTTATTCTTGTTATCTTTCCCCTTTTTCCCCCCTCGCAGCAGTGAAAATAAGCGGCAAATATAGAACGTCAAGTAAGAAAAATGATAATGATTATAAGATAAGGCTCACTGAAGTTTTCCAAATTGAACAACCAAGCATATACTACAAGTGGGCCACACAGTATTACACTTGGAATCTGTGGTGTTCACTTCTGGCCGCCGAGTAGCAATAAAGACCAGAAGAACTTGTTGGAGAAAGATCGCTGACTAACAATACTTGTAAAAGCACATTCCAAACCACCAACATCGCGCAATTCACAGTCTGAGGAAAGATTTTAAGGAGACCAAACACTCACTTGTCTCCTCAACGATCAGGGGTGCTTAGAGAGGAAAATTATCCCAGTCATTGAGGTAAAAGAGCAAGCACTTACAACACAACCAAACCAAACACTGAGGTAAAAAAAAGGAATGATACCTGCAACAAAATCAAGCAATACATTGAAATACAACAACACCATATTACAACAAAATCGCCCCAGGCACTACGACAGAGCAACGCGATATTACAACAAAATCTTTAACCTCGAACAAAAAAAAACACGATGTTACAACAAAATCAAACTAAGGATAGATCAAACAAACACGGTATCACAACAAACTCACGCAAGGCACTCATAATACGACACCGTCAGTCACAACAACAAATGACAGGAAATTGAAGGCACAAAATATAATAGAAACTGTGGATAAAAGAAACATGTCACCTCTGAAGTTACTGACCTCCCAGGAACTGACAGAAGCTTCCTGCCCCATTACACAAATAACAGGAGTGTATTACTATTTATTTAATTTAACTGGGCGGCGTTACGGCGGCAGACGGGTATTGATTGATAATGCTATTCACCTCTACGGGTTGCAAAAGCACTGTAATCTATCATACCACTCATTTTATTCTATTCTCTCGCTGTAGAAATGTGTCAGTCTTTCCTTTCGCCACCTTCGTATCCACTTCTTTTACTTTGCATTCTTCTGTCTGTCTGTCTTTCCTGTACCGGCAGGATCACCTCAGGGAGAGAGAGAAGCATGTGAATGAAAAGACTTGCCCTGTTCTGTCATGCTGTGTCAGATGTTACGGGTTTATTGTTAATTTGAGCTCTCTCTCTCTCTCTCTCTCTCTCTCTCTCTCTCTCTCTCTCTCTCTCTCTCTCTCTCTCTCTCTCTCTCTCTCTCTCTCTCTCTCTCTCTCTCTCTCTCTCTCTCTCTATATATATATATATATATATATATATATATATATATATATATATTACTGTTATGTATTCTTCCTTCCTTCTCCTGTAGTTATTTGTATTCCCACTCCTCCTTCTCCTCCAGTTCCTTCTTCTGTTGCTGCTACTCCTCCTCCTTCTCCTCCTTCTCCTCCTCCTCCAGTTCCTACTTCTGTTGCTGCTACTCCTCCTCCTCCTCCTCCTCCTTTCCAGTTAGAAAATAAATCTCATAAAATAACATTAGGTCTCGTCTATCGACCTCCAGCCCAGTCACCCGCTACAGACGAAAAACTTTATGATCTTATCGCGGACATTTGCTGCGTTAATAATTGCACAATTATGGGGGACCTTAATCTTCCAGTCACGAGGTGGGGTGAACCACTGACTGCTCACGCGGGCCAGCATCTCTACGGGTGTATACTTGAAAGCTCCCTCCACCTGCACGTCATGCATCCGACGAGAGGTAACAATATCCTAGATATTGTTTTAACAACTGATGAAGAGTCAATAATAGACATAAAAATTGGACCAGAACTTAGTTCCAGCGATCATCGTAGCTTACTTTTCACCATAAATTTTGACAAAGCTAAAGTAAGCGAAAGTAAAGAAAAAGTGCCATACTATCGGCGTGCTAACTTTGAGAGACTTTGCATGCAGCTTGCATCCATAGACTGGAATGAACATTAACAAAGCATAGGAAGTGTTTGCTAAAAAGTTAAATGAAAAACCGCGATTTTGTGTGTACCGCTACGAATCAGACGGAAGGTAAAAAACACCAAACCGAAATGGTGGAATAATGAAATCAGATGCTGTCTTCTGGCTAAGAAAAATGCGTACCACAAATACATATTAACACAAAATAATAATGATAAACTAGAGCACGACAGATTGCGTAGAAAAACTTAAAAGCTGATCAAATGCAGCAAAAAATCTGTTGAAGCTCAGATCGCGAACTCATGTAAAACGAACCCAAAAGAATTTTACAGCTATGTAAAAACAAAAAGGGTTTTAACATCAGCGATTGGCCCACTAAAAACAGAAAATGGCAAAAAAAATAGAAAGCGAAACAGACATGGCGAACACCCTGAACGAGAACTTTTCAACAGTCTTCACGACTGAGCATGTTCAGGGCAGTCTGCCGATCCCGACGACTCAGTCACGAGGCACCACGCTGCCGGACTTCACCATCACAGAGAATGAAATCCTCTCAGTCACGAAGAGTATGAACGTAAACAAAACACCCGGGCCAGACAAGATATCACCCAGGCTTCTTAAAGAAGCAAGAAATGAGCTCGTGAAACCGCTTACGATTTTATTCAATAAAACTTTACTAGCGGGTAAAGTTCCCCACGAATGGAAACTAGCAAATATCATGCCAATCTTTAAAAAAAAGGAAATAAATCTCTCCCAGCCAATTGCAGACCGATCAGTCTCACTTCAGTAGTGTGCAAGCTGATGGAAACAATAATCAGAGATAAAAAATAAATAAAATCATAAAGGATTCGCAACACGGTTTCAGAACCAAGCGTTCCTGCTTAACAAACTTACTAGACTTCTTTTATGAAGTATTTAACTCGTATGACGAGACAAAAGCTGTTATTATTATCTACCTTGATTTCCAGAAAGCTTTCGACACTGTTCCCCATAAGAGACTCATCAGTAAAGTAAAAGCTCACCGCATTGCCGGAAACACTCCGAAATGTCTCTCTGACTGAAAACAGCGTGTTGTGATAAATGGAAAAGAATCAGATTGGCATAAGGTAAATAGCGGCGTTCCTCAAGGTTCTGTATTAGAACCAGTACTTTTTATAATATACATTAATGATACTGATGAAGGGATAAATTGCAAAATAAGTAAATTTCCAGACGACACCAAAACAACAAGTAAAGTAATGTCAGTGTCACAATGGCAGGAACTGCAGTGTGGCCTCAATAAACTAAGAAGCTGGACAGAAAAATGGCAGATGAGATTCAATAAAGAAAAGTGTAAAATTCTACATATCGGAAGCAACAATGTTCAGGCGAGATATGTAATGAATAACATGGCACTGTCAAGCGCTGGTAAAGAAAAAGATCTTAGTTTCGTTGTGTCAAACGACCTAAAGCCGAGTCAACACTGCACAGAAACAGTAAAGACGGCAAATAAATTAGTAGGGTTCATTGGAAATACCATTGAATTCAAATCAGAAAAGGTTATACTTGCCTTATATAACTCACTGGTGCGCCCTCATCTAGAATACTGTGTACAGTTCAGGTCATCATATTACAAAAAAAAAGACATAGAAAAACTAGAAAAGATACAGCGCACAGTCACAAAGATCATTCCAATATTGCTTAATAAGCCGTATGAAGAACGACTGGAAGAACTAAACTTATTTAGTTTAACAAAGCGCAGGATAAGAGGAGATCTAATTGAAGTGTTCAAAATTTTTAAAGGATATAGTAACATTGATGCAAATAAATATTTTACCATTGATCATTCTAACCTAACAAGAAATAATGGATTCAAGATTGTACCCAAACGTTTTAAATCCCACGAGGCCAAACATTTTTTCTTTAATCGTACTGTAAATATATGGAGTAAACTTCCTGCAGAAATCGTAAACAGCAATTCTATTGAATCATTCAAAAATAAAATAGACAAATGTTTAAAAGCAAATCCCCAACAAGGTCTCTTCTTGTCCGAATGATTACTAAATTCAGTAATAAACTCTTATTTTACAGCCACCAGTTTTATTATAAATTGTATTAACTTTCAGATAGGCGTATAGAGTTCACCGTAGGGTGAATAGTAGAACTTCCTTTCAACCTTTCCTATGAAAATTCCATGTCAGTTTTTCCATACTGCATGGTACTTTTCCGAACTATTTCCATGCCAGCGCAAGCTGGAGGGAGTGGTGGGTGGGGAGGAGCCTTCTGCTATGCTGTCCTGTCTCTCTTTCCTGTAGCTAGTTAGAAGTAGTTACCAAACTGCCTTGCAAGGACCAAAAGGTCTGTTGCTGTTTGGCTTTCCTTTGTATTCCTTTGTATTCCTTCTCCTCCTCCTCCTCCTCCTCCCTCTATTCGTCTTTTGCTTTCTCCTCCTCCTCCTCCTCCTCCTCCTCCTCCTCCTCCCTTTCCTCCTCTTTTGCTTTCTTTTCCTCGTCGTCGTAGTCTTCTTTTTCCTTTTCTTCCTCCTTCTTCGCCTATTTCTGCTCTTCCTCTTTTTCAACCTCTTTCTTCGTTTTCCTCCCCTTCCTTCTCCTCCTCCTCTTTCTCCTCCACTTCTCTCTTTTCTGTCTCTTCTATTATTCCTCTTCTGCTCTTGCATGTCTTTCTTTTACTCCTCCCTTTTCCATTTCCTTTTCCTCTTTCTCCTCTTCCTTTTATAACACCCACATAGCCCCGCCCACCTAGTGTAGACAAAACACAGCCACCCACTACCTTGCCTTCTTTACTCGCCTCGACTATCTCACTTGCCTTACCACCGCCTCCCCAGCCAGACAGACTGGCCATTACGGGGAGAAAGGCTCCTAGCACCCCGAAATGACACGCTTATTCCTCTTACCTGTGAAAGAAACACCTGCGCACCCTTCTCTTTCTCTCTCTCCTCCTTCTCTTCCTGTTACTGCTCTTGTTATTCGTCCTCCTCCTTTTTCTTTTTCTCATTCGCTTTCTTTTTTTTTTTTTTTTCTTTTCTTCCTCTTTTTTCTTCTCGTTTATTTTCTCTTTCACTATCCCTCTCGCACACACACACACACACACACACACACACACACACACACACACACACACACACACACACACGTTACAATCGATATTGGGTGTCTTTGATGATCTGTGTAGTCAACATCATCATCAAGGATCACGTGTGGAGGGAGTGGAGGGGATGGAGGGGTGGATGGGTAGAGGGGGTGAAGAGGGTTGGAGCTATTGTGGGGATGGAATTGTGGAGGATTAGGAGGGTAGAGGGATGGAGGGGCTGCAGCTCCCCTGCTTTGGTTCCCTCAGGCAGCACACCACCTCCAGGCAGGCATCATTCACATTTTATCATTCACAGCACTGCCTTCCATTGATCACAGCACCGCCTTCCATTGATCACTTTAGTCAACTTGTGAATTTCTTGAATCCTCACAGTCTCTCCCATCCGTAGGTGGTTGTCTCAGAGCCTTCCATCAGGCAACAACACATTTTGGAGATGTAGGGAGCAGACACTATTTATCCAGGGAATCTAAACTTGTGTTCACAATGCAGAATAAATTTTCTGGGCGTCTACTCTAACGGGTTACACAGGAAGCCCCCAGTAATAGGCTGACTCGCGGGTGTCGTGCGTGGTTCAGCGTGGTGGATGGTATTTTGTTCCGGATTCGGACGTAGCCTCACGCAGCATCCCACCATGGTGACCCTGCCACGAAACCAGTAAGCCCAAGCGTTGGATCGTAGAATAACGGATTCAGTGTTTGACATATTGACATAGAGAAGAGTTACCTTTTGTGACTGCTCCTTGCTAACAAAACAGCTGTTTATTTTAAACAAAGTGTTTTACTGAGGCGAAGTGCGATGCCTGGAAAATATACAGGCCACGATTACATACTACGTGTGTTAAAGTTTCATTAGAATGGTGAAACAAGTACAAAAAATAAGTGTATAAATAATGCAGTGAAAAGACTGTGAATGCAATGGTGAAGAATTGGAGCGATGAGGTACGCGAGGATGTACCTCACCACAAACATGGTGGTGGGCCTACCCCAAAATGTTTGATAACACCTTGCATGGTATCAAGAGACAGTTGAAGGTATATCCTAAGCTTACAGCAAAATAACTAAAAAAAAAAAAAAACATTTTGGGGCGGCCCACCACCAGTTATGACATCCTATACCTAGAGTTTAGTAAGGTGTTTGACAAGGTACCCCATCAGAGGCTCCTGAGAAAGGTTAGGCCACATGGATATATGGGAGGGTGCTGGCTGGATTAGGTCGTGGTTAGGTGACAGGAGATAGAGTTATAATAAAACAGCTCTAAATCCGAGTGGAGTCGAGCCACAGGGATCAGTTTTAGGACCATTGTTGTTTTCATTATATATTATTGACTTAGTGGGATTAGTAGTGATGTTACTAGATTTGCGAATGACACGAACATAGGCAGGTTAATTAGGTCAGACTCGGATGCCATCACCTTGCAGGCAGACTTGGATAGGATGAACGAATGGACAAACAGATGGCAAGTGCAGTTTGCTACCTGTATGCCTCCACTCCTCCCACGGTCTCGCTGCATCAGACTTTCTTCTATTTCTCATCCCTATTTTGTCCACCTCTAATGCAAGAGTTGACTAGTATTCTCAATCATTCATGCCTTCCTCTGGTAAACTTTGAAACTCCCTGCCTGCTTCTGTATTTCCACCTTCCTATGACTTGAGCTTTTTCAAGAGGGGAGGTTTCAAGACACTTATCCTTCAATTTTCGATGATTCTCTTGACATTTCTTAGGGACTGCCACCTCAGTGGGATTTTTTCCTCTTTTTTTATTTCCCCTGGCCAGTGACCCTCTTACATAAAAAGTAAAATAAAAAAAATAGCTTCTTCCGCCATATGAAGTTTGTAAGGAAACAGGACCGATGTTTTAAACCTGGTGTTAGTATTTACTAATACCAACGTAGCCATTTTCGATTTTTTTAAACGCTTTCCCAGCTCCGCGCTTCGGGTTAGGTCGACCAAACCCGAAACAATCGTATTGGAAAAGTTGGGGAGAATTGCCCCCTCCCCAGCAGCAAACCCCAGTGATGTGTACCAGTCCTATGCAACGGAAAGTTATGTTAGAAATATTAAAATGTACGAAGGTGTTCCTATGCGAAAGAAAAATTGTATATATCATCTAAATTAATATATTTCGGCGTTCGAAATGCCGCGTTCGAGTGCGTTTGGGGAAATGCGTTTGTTTACTGCCAGCATCCACTGTTATTTTTTTATTGATATTGGTTCTAGAGCAAGCACAATCATCATTCGTTAGTTTCGTTTCTTTTCAGAATACGGGCCATAATGTTAGCAAAACCTTTTTCTTTCATTAACTCTTTTACTGCTACATGGCATGCCTTTCCCTCACAAACCACTCTGAGACATTTCCTATTGTTCTTCAGCCACATCTAAGTATTAAACAGGCTAGAAACGTTTTCCATTTTTTTCCTTTCTTGAGAGTGCTTATCAAGAATTCTGCTGTCTTTAGTGCTGTGAATTGCATATCGCAATGAAAAGGTTAAGGTTCCACTCAATTCACGATGAAACCCTACAACTATTTGTTTTTTGCCTCTCCGTGCAGTAACGACATCCACCACGAGGACCTTTGCTAACTCCGCGAGAAGTACAGCGTCATCTGCAGTCAAGGTCAGCGAAAGTGGCACTCCGGAATGACTGGTTCCTGGATTTGTCCAATACTTGGTTTACACAACCGAAAAGCGATGGAGAAATGAGCCTTCCTGCCTTTGTAGTGAATGGAAAACAAGACGAACAGAAGACTCCACCTTAACCTTTCCCTGCTAATGACACACTTTTCACTTCAGTCAAGAAACCTTAGTGAACAGAACCAAATCAAAACAGCAGATACCACAAGGTCTAAACTACTGCATTATTCACACTTTGCTGCCAATTGAGTCTTTTGAAATTACACTTTAATCTTCGAACACATTTCCATTAAATAGCAGTCGAAAGGTTACAGCACTTTCAGTAATGAGTAAAGATGAGTCAAAGAATGTCAAGACGATCCACTGAACCTTCATGTCCCAGGGTATTTTGTCCACCTTTCTAATGCAAGAGTTAATCAGTATTCTAATCAGTAATCAGTGGTCTTTCATCCCTTTCACTAGTACACTCTGGAGCTCCCTGCCTGCTTCCGTATTTCCCCTTTTCTTGACTTCAGCTCTTTCAAAAGGGAGATTTCAAGATATCCTCCACTTTTGGATATCTTTTGCTTTCTCTTAAGGGAGTGGCATCTCAGTGGGCTTTTTTTTCTGCCTTTTTGATTCCTTAAGCCAATGTCCTTCTTACATTAAAAAGAGAGCTTTACAGTATTCTGACTCATGCATCTCCCTCTTGCCCACAAAGCGTGCAAGAATCATCTACCAGAACCCATGGCGACGCGGTAAGAGAACGTGAAATTGTAGGACACTGTCACTCCCTGCGCGTGAACCAGGAGCGCCCAAGTGTGTGAGACTTTAGGAGGTGACAGCGAAGACACATAAGTAAAAGGACAAAGACATAGCCAAACGCACAAAGCCTTGTCTTACCACCGATGGCTGCTAGAATCCTGCTGATCCCTTTTTCCCCTCTTCTTCCAATATCCTTTAACAGCAAGAGGGAACAAGAACTGCACATGCCCAAACTTTCACTCCATACAGCCTCACCTTTCCTTCACACACCCCGCACCCACACCTGCACTCCGCAAACATTCACTACAAACACCCTCATCTTCACTCCACACATCCACACCTTCACTCCACACACCCACCCTACCTTTACTTTCCACTAATACCACAAACATCAAGTAATTTTCAACCGTCAGTCTTATCATTGCCCCTCTCCTTTATATAAAAATAATAATAATAAAAAAAAGAGAAAAATCTTAGCCACATTTCACTCTCCTTACCTACACTTTCCTCTCATTAACTCTCGGCTTCTCTCACCTGTCCCTCCTTCCCTTGCCTCATTGCAGCGTGTCTTCCCTCCACCTCCCTCTCTCTCCCTCCCCACCTCTGCTCCTCTCTTATGACAGTAATTACCTCATCATGATAACGAGCGCCACTACTTGCGCGATGACAAAATTCGATTTCCTCGTTAGTGGCCTCAGCTACGCAGTTCCCACCGCCCGTTGCGTGGAGACATTGAGTAAGAAAAGGAAGGAGATGGTGAAGGTAAGAATGTTGAGGTGGGAAAAGATGGATGAGTGAGAGATTGACTGACTGACTAGTTGCTGGAAGAGACTGGTAAGGGAAAGAGGGCTGGGTGATGGATGTGAGGATGTGAGGATGTTAAGGTCAGTGGTGGGGAAACATTGAGTGGAAGCTGGTTAGTGGGTGGGTCATTTAGCGAGTGATTAAATGGCTGACTGAATGACCGATTAACTGACTAGCTGACTGACTGATTCACTGACTGAAGGACTAGCTGACTATTTAATTGACTAATTACCTAACTGATTCCGTAACGCTGACTGACTCACTGACTTCTTGATTGATTACCTGACTGACTCACTAACTGACTCACTCACTCATTAGAAACTACGCAAAGCAACAATTATATCCAGAGAGAGAGAGAGAGAGAGAGAGAGAGAGAGAGAGAGAGAGAGAGAGAGAGAGAGAGAGAATCTAAAAACATTACGGTTCTGTGGTTTTTAACTGGGCCCTTCTTGACTTCCTCCTCCTCCTCCTCCTCCTCCTCCTCCTCCTCCTCCTCCTCCCCCTCCTCTTCCTCCTCCTCTTTCTCCTCGTCCTCCTTTTCCACTTCCTCCTCCTCCTCTCCCTCCTCCTTCTCCCTTGGGTTAGAGTCACATTGATCGCTACTAGAAGGGAATCTCGTCCCACGACACACACACACACAGACACACACACACACACACACACGCACACACACAAACACACACACATACAGACACACACACCTCTAACATTAAGATGGAGGAGAAGAGGAAGGGGGAGAGACGAAAGGAAAGAGGAAAGAAGGAAAGACGGAGGGAGGGAGGTAGAGAGGGAGAGGAGAGACACGGCAGTGACGTATGTGTGTGTGAGAGAGAGAGAGAGAGAGAGAGAGAGAGAGAGAGAGAGAGAGAGAGAGAGAGAGAGAGAGAGAGAGAGAGAGAATGATCGAGGTAAGAGACGAAATAAAACGCAAGACGAACAAGAGAAACAAGGCATGAGATGATTGGCGAGAGAGAGAGAGAGAGAGAGAGAGAGAGAGAGAGAGAGAGAGAGAGAGAGAGAGAGAGAGAGAGAGAGAGAGAGAGAGAGAGTAAGAGGGATGGAAAGAGGGAAGAGAGGAAGGGAGGGAGAGGGAGAGTGTGGAAGGACGTGAACTAAGCTTAATGAAGATGCACAAGAGAGAGAGAGAGAGAGAGAGAGAGAGAGAGAGAGAGAGAGAGAGAGAGAGAGAGAGAGAGAGAGAGAGAGAGAGAGAACAATAAGAGACGGCAGATGAGAGGTGTCGACGCGAAATAATAAAAATGCATATCTGAAGCGAGTCGCTGGAGGAGGAGGAGGAGGAGGAGGAGAAGGAGAGAAAAGATTGTAAAGATAGACGAGTGTGTGAGGAAAACTAAGAGAGAACACAGGAACCAAAGTTAAGGAGGATAAAAGAGTAGAGAGAGAGAGAGAGAGAGAGAGAGGCGTGAAGTAGAGTGAGGAGAGGTGTGTGGGAGGAAAAGTGGAGTAGGAAGAATAAGAGGGAGGAAGGAGTTCGGGTGTTGGGAGGGAGAGGGAGGGACGGCGCAGCGTGAAGTGTGAGAGGAGAGAGAGATGAGAGGAATGGAGAGACGGAGGGAGAGGGAGGGAGAGGGAGGGAAAGCAGCGCTGGAGGGGGAAGGTTTTGTGTGGCTAGCAACGAGAGAGAGAGAGAGAGAGAGAGAGAGAGAGAGAGAGAGAGAGAGAGAGAGAGAGAGAGAGAGAGAGAGAGAGAGAGAGAGAGAGAGAGACGCCCCACCTCAAGATGATCTATTCCCAGTCTGAAATACGCAAGTTAAGTGTAGAATTACTAGCTAGGCGAGCCGGAACAGACGAGTTGAAAAATGGAGTCTTTGATTTGGCTTCCTGGTACCTGCAGTATGTTGCTGGCCAGCCTTACTTAACTTAACTGGGAAAGACGTGTGTTTGAGGGGGTTGAGGGGTGTGTGTGTGTGTGTGTGTGTGTGTGTGTGTGTGTGTGTGTGGATGGGTATATGTTGCCTTGCCATAACTAACAAACTTATTTCTCTCTCTCTCTCTCTTTCTCTCTCTCTCTCTCTCTCTCTCTCTCTCCTCTCTCTCTCTCTCTCTCTCTCTCTCTCTCTCTCTCCAGGCACCCGAGAAAGCAGGGAAGTCTCGCTTCTATTTTAATATCGCTCAGCAAAAATTGGACAGAGAGCAGGAGGAGGAGGAAGCAAGCGAACCAACTCGTCTTTCCCCCTTTTGCTTTCACCCCCTCCCCAGACTCTCTCTTCTTCCTCCCTCCTCCTCCGTACTACCCATTCTCCCTCCCTCTCTCTCTCTTCTCCCTCCTGCCTCCCAAGCACCTTCCACTCTCCCTCTCTCTGTCTCCCTGCGTACGCCTCCGGGACTGGAACTAGAGGGGGAGGTACAGGCGGAGAGAGATGAAGCTTGTGATATTTGATGGGAAATTTTACTCGTGGAATAAAAAAAAAAAAGAATGTGTTGGTTGTGTTCCTGTGCATTTTTTTTTTTTTTTTAATATGTAAGGAAGTCTGGTTTATATTTCCCTCGTTTTGTATTTTGTTCGGAGATTTTTTTACGGTGGTGTGTATTTTTAATGGTGGTAGCTTGTATTTTTTTCATTTTCTAGTTTATATATATATATATATATATATATATATATATATATATATATATATATATATATATATATATATATATATATATATATATATATATATATATATATTACCTTTTTTCTTTAGGTGAGGGGTTTTTTTAATGATGGTACCTTGTATTTTTTTTT
>NC_087167.1:16442500-16450000 GCF_035594125.1 Scylla paramamosain
GGACGTGACTTTGAAGGACGAAAGGGGAAAAAAGAGAAAAAAGGGGAGAGAGAAAAGAAGAATGACGCACAGACAGGCAGACAGACAGGGAGGTGTGAAAAACTAAAGGCTGAGTGACAAGGTGCGCGTGTTGGTTAGGGGGAAAGACCAAGAGACCAAACAAAGCAAGATAGTTCACAAAAAAATATATATATATACGTAAACCGAGTGAAAGAAGAAAAAATACGAGCGAAAAATATGAAATGTGTGAAGAATCTTGGCGCCACAGAAAAGTCCCACTATGAAGGGAGTTTAGATAAAACACAAAAGGAGAGGCGACCCTTCCTTCCTTCCTTCCTTCCTTCCTTCCCGCACATTCCTCCTCCCTACAGCCTCCGTGATACTGAAGGGGCAGTGGAGGACAAAGAAAGATGAGGGAAAGATGAAGAAATACAAAGAAAGAGTGAAGTGGAAATGATGAAACGATGAGGGAAAGAAATACAAAGAGAGCAAAGTGACATTGTGAAAATGATGAAAAAAAATACAAAACGAGAGAAAAAAAGAATAAGGAAATACATACGAGAAGAGCAGAAAGGGAAGTGGAGGATAAGAATAAAATGAAAAAAGAAAATACAAATAGAGCAGTGAAAATGATGAAAAAACGGGAATAAAAAGAATAATACACATGAAGATAACATCCAATGGAGAATAAGAAAAAAATGAGAGAAGGAAAACTAAATAAGAAAGAGCAAAGTGCATATGACAAAAAAAAAAAAAAACAGGAAGAGAAAATAATGAAAAAAACATTAAAGGAATAATATGAGAAAAACAGAAATAGGAAAGTATTGAAAGAGCGTGAAGGATAAAGAAAAATTAGGAATAAAATAGAAATAACAGAAATAAAAAAGAGGAAAGGATGAAAAAGCATAAACAAAAAAGCAAAACAGATATGAAGATAAACGGAAGGTAAGAAAAAAGATGAGGAGAAGAGAAATACGAAGAAAGGAGGAAAGCGGAAATTATGAGAAAATATAATATAAGCGAAAATAAGAAGGAGACTAAAAGGATAATACGTGGAAAGCATAGATAGAAAGATATTAAAGATGATGATAAAGAAGTAAGTGAAAGGAGAAAATACGAAGAGAGCAAAGTGAGAATAATAAAAAATTTGGAATAGAAAAATAAGGAAAATAAATATGAAGATGATATGAGAAGAATAAAGACAGAAAGATATTGAAGGGCAGTGGAGGATTAAGAAGAGATGAGGAATGAAGAATTTACAAAGAAAGCAAAGAGAAAATAATGAGAAATGGGGACCGAAAAATATGGAAAATAAATATGAAAATAACGCGAATAGGACAGAAATATGAAAATAATGGAGGAGAGTGGAGGATTAAGTAAATATGAGGAAAAGAAAAAATACAAAGAAAGACGAAGTGGGGAACCATGAGAAAATAAATGTATACGAAAAGAAAGTACAGAAAAGGACACAAAAAGGATAATGTGAGAACAAAAACAAAAGTAGGAAAGAAAACAGAAAAAGGACAAGCAAAAGGTGAAACTAATAAAAATAACATAGAAAATATAGAAAAAACGAAAACCAAAAAACATCAGAGAGAGAGAGAGAGAGAGAGAGAGAGAATTATATCACAAAACAATACGTAATAAAACAAAGACGAGACGGAGACAAATATTTACGTACATATACTACCGCCACCACTCATTACCTTCCCATTCTATTTACCCTAACAATCCCTCTGTCACTGAACCAGCGCAGGATGTGTACTACCCTTCACCTCTCGTCTCCTAATCATGCCTCCACGGAACCTTTTACTCTAGCCCCGCGGACCCCCAGGACTCCCATTCGCTTTTTTTAATGACGGGGGATAAAATTGTGCAAGGCCGTTCATTCTGGGCTGCGTGGGAAGAGGACCTGCCCTGTGCATCTGCCTCACTCACCACACACACACACACACACACGCGCGCGCGCGTTGCCTTCCTCTCTCCCTTAATGACCCTCTCGAGGTTCCTCTCACTGAGAGACTCGTTTGGTAAGGTTCCACTATAGTTTGCGTGCGTATAACTCTCTCTCTCTCTCTCTCTCTCTCTCTCTCTCTCTCTCTCTCTCTCTCTCTCTCTCTCTCTCTCTCTCTCTCTCTCTCTTTGACTGAAACACCGTAGAGACTTTTAAACGCCGTTATGATAAATATTTTGCCTTCAGTCCGCGGCTAACACCATTTGTTTGTTAGAGATTAACTTTCTTGTTTCCAGGAAATGATGGCACCCTATTTCATCTATTTTCATTCTTTCCTAAAAATTTCCTTCGGGTTTTTCCTTTTCTAACTGAGCATGGTATTTATTTCCCACCTGTTTCCTGTACGGCTTATGCCGGAGGGAGTGGAGGGTGGAGAGAAAGCCTTCTACTTTGTTCTTTTCTTCTACTACTATCACCTTAGTAGTACTAGGGCAGGTCACCTCGTGAGGACTGCAAGGTCTGTTGTGGCCTGTGTTTCTATGTAACTCTATGTAACTCTCATGTTCTTAGTTATCGTCTCTCTCTCTCTCTCTCTCTCTCTCTCTCTCTCTCTCTCTCTCTCTCTCTCTCTCTCTCTCTCTCTCTCTCTCTCTCTCTCTCTCTAATTTTCCGTTCCAGTATTTGTTTTTATTTTTATCCCTTTCCAGATTGTCCATTCCTGTTGTTGTCATGTTATCCTACCAGTGTCCTTTCCCTTATTATTATTTTTTACACTATGATTATTATTATTTTACTATTTTTTTTTTTTTTTTACCATTCCAATTTTGGCCTCTTTGTATTTCATTGTGCTCTTCATCTTTCTTTATACCCTACTGCTCTCCAATTCTCGTTTTCCTATACTTTGTAGTGTATTTTTTTTTTTTTTCTCAAGATCATCTTTTGTTTGTTTCTTTCTTTCTTTGCTTTTCCTTTTTCAGTCTTCCTTTCTGTTTCTGTTCTCACGTTTTCCTTCCTTATGTCTTTTCTCCCTATTTTTCTTTCTATTCCCTTTTATATATTTCTTTACTAATAATATCTGCGTTCAAATTTATCTTACACGAATATCATAAATTGAAAGCTTGTGGCAGCATCAGCAACAGTCGTCACAGCTCACTTAGTTTTTATGTACATTCCTCCCTGCATCCTACCGTTTACGTATATCTAATGCGCTTTTATTTACACGGCAAACACTGTTATCTCTTCCTGTGATCCTTGGTTGAATTGTAGGAAGCATCAAGAGTCGAGGGAGATAACACAATGACAAACAGAATCACACAGGGCCAGGCAGTGCTACAAAAGAGAAAAAGGCGAGCATCAGACAAAACAAGAAAAAGAAGGATGCAGACATACAGTACTCGTACGTGCAGAAATACGCATAGAAACACACAGAGGCAGACGGAGACAAACAAACAAACACACACACACACACACACACACACACACACACACGCAGCCAAAAAAAGATAAAAAAAAAAACACGCAGACAGACAAAAGACAGATACATACAAATACACAAAAAGATGCAGGCAGAGATACGGACAGACAAACAAAAGCAATAGATAGAGACTGACAGGAACACACCAGGCAAGCAAAGATTCAGGCAGATTGTGGTGTCTTGGTAAAGGCTGCTCCCCCTTCCCCCCCCCCACACACACACACACACACACACACACACACACACGCCATCCGTCAGTCGGAAGCACCTGAGGTCACCGCCTAACATCCAAGAAGAAAACTTTCCTCAAGACTATTGAAGCGAAGGACAGACGGGGAGAGAGAGAGAGAGAGAGAGAGAGAGAGAGAGAGAGAGAGAGAGAGAGAGAGAGAGAGAGAGAGAGAGAGAGAGAGAGAGAGACTCGCAGACTTAGACATATAGTTATGGCTTAAAAATATATATATTAAAAACAAAAACAAAACGATATAGACAAAAGAGAAAGGAAAAAGAGCATTTATACGAAGAAAAATTAAAATAGATGAGAACAGAAGAGAGAGAAAAACAGGAATACTTGAGAGAGACGGGGAGAAGAAATAGGAATGAATGAGAGAGGAGAAACAGAAATGTATAGCTAGTCTAGTCTCCTTCCATACTCCCTACCCTTCTCGCCTCGCCTCGCCCTCGGCTACACCACAACTCTCATTCTCGCTGGCTCGTCTACCACCACGGAAAAAGACGGTGAAGTTTACTCTCGTCCCTTATAAGAAAGAAAAAAAATTATTAATATATATATATATATATATATATATATATATATATATATATATATATATATATATATATATATATATATATATAAGGGGCGTAATATGAGCCTCGGTTTTCCTTTCATGATTTTCAGGTATAATCCTCCTCACTAAGCGCGTCTACACAGTCCTACCCGAGACCACAGATCCTTATTAAGATTGTCTTGTAAAAATCTTACGAAGCGTTAATTACTAATATATATTTCTGCAGCTTCTTTTACCCCCCCGTCGCCCACGTTATTTATTATCAAAGAGACTTAAAAATAGGAGGAGAGTGGGGGGAAAAAAACAAAAGGATATATCAAACACACACATACATACGAACACACTCTTTCTACGTTATTCTCGACAGTTTACCTTCAGCATAATACTTGTGAAAATTAATTACATACGCTATTGAGTGTTGTATTTTTCCTGCAGTTTCAGCGCCAATTAATCCCGCATGCCTTATTGAAGGGAGGCGGCAGCGTGCATTGAGTGAGTGATGGGTGTTGTTGGTGCTTGTTCCTATTTTTCCTTTCTTAATTCCTTGCTTGTTTCCTTACTTCCTTCCGTCACTCAGTCATTCTTTTTCTTTTCGTTTTCTTTCTTTTTAATTTATTCGTTCTTTTTTTCTTCTTTCTTACTTTCTTAATTCCGTGCTTTCTTCCTTGCTTCTTTCCTTCGTTCTTTGTTTTTTTTTTTTTCTTTCTTCCTTTCCTTCTTTCCTTCCCTTTTTTTGCTTCCATCCTTCTCTCTCTCTCTCTCTCTCTCTCTCTCTCTCTCTCTCTCTCTCTCTCTCTCTCTCTCTCTCTCTCTCTCTCTCTCTCTCTCTTCCCTGCACAATTACAGAATTTTCAAATCTCTGAAAAAACTATTATAATTATCACTGCTTGTATTATTATTATTATTATTGTTGTTATTATTACAATTTTAGTAGTAGTAGTAGTAGTAGTAGTAGTAGTAGTAGTAGTAGTAGTAGTAGTAGTAGTAGTAGTAGTAGTAGTAGTAGTAATAGTAGTAGTAGTAGATGTTGTTGTTGTTGTTGTTGTTGTTGTTAGTGATGTTGTTGTTGTTGTTAGTGATGAAGATGATAATGATTATTGTTATCATCATCATCGTCACTATACTTATAGCTTTTCCTTAAGATGGCTCAGGACGAAGGAATGTTACAGCAAAGTGAGTGAATGCGTGTCAGTGTGTGTGTGTGTGTGTGTGTGTGTGTGTGTGTGTGTGTGCGCGCGTCAGTGAATGTGTGTGTTGTGTAAGTGGTCATGGGATGGTCGCCATAAACTGCGTCGAGGAGAATCACAGAACATCGTGGAGGCGTCAGTCACCGTTTGTCACACCGCCGAGGGCACACAGTTATTTGCAAACACAATGAATGAGGGTGTGCGAGAAATGTGTCCAGGCCGCTTACACCAACACTGCCGCCCATCCATCACGAGGAGAGTTACGTGCGTGGCGATATTTAAAGCATCAAGAGGAAGGAGAGAGAGAGAGAGAGAGAGAGAGAGAGAGAGAGAGAGAGAGAGAGAGAGAGAGAGAATTTGTCTTCCTTTACTTATGTTGTTTTCTTTTCTTTCTTGCGTGTGTCTGCGTTAGAGAGCCAGATCAAGAAATAAGAAATATGGACAAAAAAATAAGAAATGAAAATAAAGAAGCCTGCACATCATACCGCTCACTACAAGAATCAGGATTAATGAAAGCAAAAGAAGTGACAAACTGACGTGGTTTCTGAGTTGTCCTAACACTTTCTCTCTCTCTCTCTCTCTCTCTCTCTCTCTCTCTCTCTCTCTCTCTCTCTCTCTCTCTCTCTCTCTCTCTCTCTCTCTCTCTCTCTCTCTCTCTCTTGACGGTGCTGGTATAAACACACGAACATACTACATGCAAGATGGAAACGCGATACACTACCGAACGTCTTGAAAAATAAAAGGAAAAAGAGAAGGTCCAACATATCATACATACACACACACACACACACACACACACACACAATCTTTGGAGGTGACTAGAAACATGATACGCCATTGAACGCCTTGAAAAATAGGAGGAAAAAGGAAAAAGTGACCAAAAACATGATACAAAATTAAACGCTTTTGAAACTAGAACAAGAAAAAAGAAAAAGAAAAGTTTAATATGTTATACAGACTGGGCCAATGGAGGAGGAGGAGGAGGAGGAGGAGGAAGACTAGAACTACACTACGTCAAAACAAGGCTCTCAAACGTCCCCATTTTCTGTATTGCAAACCTCTCCAGCCTACCACCACCCACTTATTTCCTCCACGGTCACAACCTTTGCTGTCTAACTTAGTAGTACTCACCCACTTTCCCACTGCACCACTCCCTACTCGTATTACTTTTCAATGCACTGGGTATATCTTTCCTTCTATACCAAACACACATTATTCATTCATACATTCATTCATCCATTCTCTCTCTCTCTCTCTCTCTCTCTCTCTCTCTCTCTCTCTCTCTCTCTCTCTCTCTCTCTCTCTCTCTCTCTCTCTCTCTCTCTCTGCAAACATTCTTCTTTGCCATTCAAAAGTGTAGAGCCAATAGTATTTTAAAATCAATGAAGGGAACCTGAAATGTGTTTATGTGAACCGGTAGAACTAGTTACTTCTCGGAATGGTAGTGTGTCTGTGTCCGTGTGTGTGTGTGTGTGTGTGTGTGTGTGTGTGTGTGGACAGGGAATCTAGTGCATGTATATATGAATAAAATCACAACACACATAGATCATTATTATCAAACACTGAGAATTTTCATCTAAACTTATAAAAACTCTTATGGAATCTTTTTTTTTTTCAAGTGTGTCTTCTTGATTCTAGGAAATGTTTAGTATACACAGATCAGATTCATATTCTCAAACACTGAGGAGTCTTGTCTCGACTCGTTATAACAGCTACAATGAAAGTTACTGGAACTTCTAATGATGTTTGTATGGTTCTTGTGTAAGTTTGTGTAAGTTTTGTATCATCAGTAGGAAAAGAGATCCGTAAGAACACAAAAATTCATCTCAGTGGTCTTTGAAAACACTCATGATAATAGAACAAAGTGTTTCAAAATACGAGCCACTCTTTCAAATCACTCCAAACCCTTTTCTCATCTTCCTACACTATTATCTGCATTATCAGCGAGAAAATTAACCCATCAGAACCCGAGAATTCATCATTGTGACCTTTCGAAATAGTCATGAAGAAAGAGCAAAGAGTTTAAGGTTACCAGCCACAGTTTTAAATAATTTCAAAATATCATCTCATCTTACATCTTTTTCCTGCGTCATC
>NC_087167.1:16455000-16460000 GCF_035594125.1 Scylla paramamosain
ACTCGTGGTGCAGTTTTGAGTTAGCTGGGCACGTCAGAGTAACAATCATGCTGGAGTGTTTGGAACTGAGCTTTGCAACCTATCACGACTGCCTCCTTCTCGAGTGCAGGCATATTGTGGTGTGTTGTCCAGGAATGAAAAGATGCACGGGTGAATAGATGCGACATTTAATGAATGGATGAGTGAAAGGATGGGTACGATAATGTGTGTGGGAATGAAGTGAGTGGTGGCTTGTTTAGATGTACGTATGGATGAATGGGTTGGTGGATGACTGATGGAGGGGTGAACAAGTGAATGGATGAGTGAATGAACAGGACAACAAACTGGGAAACAAAGGGTTGAATTGATGACTGGATGGATGTAGGAACGTAATAGTTGATGAATGGATGAACAAGTAAGTAAATGGATAAGTGAACAGAGGTGAAGAACGAATAGATGAATAGCTGACTGGATTGCCACAGGAACTTGACAGATGACGAATGAGTGAACAAATGAATTGAACCACCAGAAAAGAACATAATTAGCATATGAATGTTCACACAAATGAATAAGTGAGAGTAGAGAAAATGGACAAAAAAAAAAGGTGTCTCTTGTATCCACCATCACCACCACCACCACCACCACCATCAGGGCCAACAGTCCAAGCCAAGGCAGTGCGTGAAGGGGGAAGCAATTTTCTACCTGACGGGTTTACGCTCCTCCATCCTGACTCCCGACATCTGTGACGACACCGAGGCTCTCTGGGTACAAGCGACACCCTCACTTCCACGGCCCCCTGACCCCCTCATCCTCCTCATCTTCCTTCTCCTCTTCTCTTCCCCCTCCTGCAGCTCCTCCTCTCCTCTTCCCCTCCTGCCCTGCCCCGCTCCCCGCCTGAAGCACACTGACAAACCTCCTTGTTAACGCCTCGCAGTCTAGCAGGAGTCCAACACACCAGTTCAAGGGTAAGGGAGTGAAAAAAGGAAAAATATTTCGAAAGCAAAAACATCAAAATCTCTTCGGCATGAGGGACTTGCAGATTAATTAACACACGGCAGGTGGTGGAGTATTGGACGTGTGTGTGTGTGTGTGTGTGTGTGTGTGTGTGTGTGTGTGTGTGTGTGTGTGTGTGTGTGTGTGTGTGTGTGTTTTAATGAATCTCTTCAAGAACAGGTGTTAATGAGCGTCTTCACACACACTCACACACACACACACACACACACACACACACACACACACACACACACACACACACACACACACACACACACACACACACACACACACACACACACACACACACACACACACACACAGCTACACACACACACACACACACACACACACACACACACACACACACACACACACACACACACACACACACACACACACACACACACACACACACACACACACACACACACACACACACAAACACACCTCTCAGGCCTCACCGCAGAACATGACGCTGCCGCCCACAGACCGATCAATGAATGATTCCGTGACGCGAGGATCCGCGCACCGGGTTATGCATGCATCACTCTCACCCGCCCAGATGGTGGTGGTAGTGGTGGTGGTAGTGGTGGTGGTGGTGGTGGAAGCGCGTGTGCAAACGAGAATATTAAACATCTCATCACTTCTCCAGAATAATATTGAAACCATAAGTATAATGTGCTCAAATTTGTCTTTTAAAATCTATGTATCATCATTGGTGCCATACATTTTTATATTATATATAGGAAACAAAAATATCATCTTTTAAAGGAAACAACGTCGTCTAACTTTCAGGGATACTTTATAAATCTTAAAGAATTCTGAAAACCAAAGAACCTGCGTTAAAATCTTCCCTAATTAGTTCTACATATTTACTTTTATATATTAATTGCAAGAGGGAAAGAAATATCTTTGAAGGAAGCAACGTCGTCTGACTAACAGGAATATTGCACAAATTTTAAATAATTTTTAAAACTATTAAGTATATTACATTATCTATAACAGGAAAAATATTATCGTTAGAGGAAACAATCTCGTCTAACAGGGATATTATGTAAATCTTAAGGAATTCTCAAAACCATAAGACCTGCGTTAAAATCTATTGCTAATTTTGCTCTAAACATTAATATACTTCTATATGTTGTCTGTAGGAGAAGAAAATATTATGTTATCTTTAGCGGAAATTGCTCTCAATAGTTAATGTAATCGCTAGATCTGTGTAAAATTTCTCTTCATTAGTGCTATACATTCACTTTCATATGTTATCTATAAGAGAAAAAATATTCATCTTTACAGTAAACAAAGTCATCTTACAAGTTTATCGTGTAAATCTTGAAAAAACTCAAGACCATAAAATCTACCCCATTAATGCAAAAAAAAAAAAAAAAAAAAAAACTATTTCTATATATGATCTGCAAAATAGTAAAGCATTATACTATCGTTATAGGAAGCAATGTCATCTAACTAACAGGCATATATAAATCTTAAACAATTCTCAAAATCATATAATCTGTCCCATTACACATTATCAGTAAAGGGGAAAACAAAAACCTCGATTAACTAACAGGACTACTAAACAAATCCCACAGCCCAGGACTGCCCTGAACATCGATGCAGGAGGCAAAACACCCTCAGACAGGAAGCAATCACACTTGCAACACATTAACCACTTCCTTCCCTGGGGCGATAATCACACCTACACCTGCGTCCCCATCTCGCCGTGCCCTTCCTGCTCCCTAACTACTGCCTTCATGTAAGCTTTTCTTTGGTTTCTTTCATAATACGTGAGTTACAGCTAATTCTCTTTTCAGTCGCTACCCACCTAGTGCCTTTTTCTTTCTTTTTCCATAGTAATTTTGTTACAGCTAATTACTATTTTTTTTAATTCACCTACAACACAACGGTATAGTTAGTTACGTAGTGCCTTCTTATGAGCATTTTTCTTTCTCTCCCCATACTGCATAACACATCTGATTATTATTTTGATTCACCTACAACACAGCGGTCAAGTCAGTTAGGTGGTGTCATGTAAGTTTTATTTTTTTCCTTCTCTCTCTCTCTCTCTCTCTCTCTCTCTCTCTCTCTCTCTCTCTCTCTCTCTCTCTCTCTCTCTCTCTCTCTCTCTCTCTCTCTCTCTCTCTCTCTCTCAATAATACATGAATGAAAGGTCTTTAATTATGTTTTAATTCACCAAGAACACAACCCTCCACTCAGTTATGTAGTCCCTTCATATATGTATTCCTTCCTTTTTCTCCCATAATACGTAATCCTCATTTCAATTCACCCACAACACAACAGCCCAGTCAATAACTATTCACGCTTTGCACCAGGAAGTCATCCAACTGTATTTTACTCTGTATGGGTTCATCCTGGACCTCAGCTAGCGACAACCCGCCGGTGCACCACAGCAGCCACTCCCAGCCAGGCCACACAATGCCTCTAGTGGGAGAGTTCGTACTCAACAATTTTGTCGGATATAGATTTATGGGTAGATCATCTTGAATAATTATGTTGTGCTGTATAATGCGTCCGTTCTTAACTTAAATGTTTGCAGATGATGAGATAGAGATGTAAAATAGTCACTCTGGAATCTTCGGATCAATTGATATGTGATTAAAAATGCAAGGGGTCGTTGAGGACCTGCCACGCCGCCACCCTGATGGGGCTCCTTCTGATCTTCCTTTAGGCATTTGTGAATTCTGAATAACACCTTCCACGTATCTGTATTCTTTCTCCTTCAATGAGTTTTCTGCTAAAGACTAGATTGGGAAGAGTCTTCTACGCACCAACACAAACACACTTTGCACTTGCTCTCCTCCTTCAGTGAATTGAAGATTATATTGGGGAGAGACTTGTACACCCCAACACAAACACACCTTTACTAGTCTCTATAATGACACTTGCTCTTCTCCGTAAATGAACAGGCATTTCCCCAAAAGGCTGGCTTGCGGGGCCTTGCACGTAACATAAACACACCTTTACTATTATATTACGTCGCAGTCAGATCTCATGTAACCTCCATTACTTACTCCTATAGTGTTTTGCGTTTCCCTTCAATTTTAAATCCCTTGATCTACAGAAAGTCTCATTACACACCCTCACAGTAGAATACCACCAGACCACAAGACGTAGGCGGGAACGAAAACACAAAACCGTAAGAATGAGTTCAAAGGATTATGACATATAACTGCACCTTGTAACCTTGCAAGTCTAAATAAACACACACAAACACACACACACACACACACACACACATATACACACACACACACACACAAACACACACACAAACACGATGAATGCACCAGTTACCCTCATCAACCAGGCCGGACACTTCCAGCCCCTGCTCAACCTTTCCACAGGCGATGGTGAACGGGGACAACAGGTAGGTATGTCATAGCTGGAAGTCCTTAAAGTCCCTTCAAGTACAGACAGAAACCGCGGAGATGAACCTTAAGAATACAGGAAGGATGGCAAAAAAGTGCCTTCCTTCCCTCGACTGCTCCATTCACAGAGGCAGACGGTGAAGTGACCTTGAAGGAGGGAGAGCGCGGCACGGGGGAAAAGACGCCAGCACGCTTGCCCCTAGAGTCTCCTCCATTCATCTCTTTCCTAGTAGGGCGAGTCACATGTTGCCGCCAGTTCGCCTTCCTGCCTGCCTGCCTGCCTCACTCCCTCCTTCCTTCTCCCTGCCGTCCTCCCCACCTCTCTTCCCATCCTCCTCTCGCCCCTCCCGCCACACAAACATGCAAGCAAGGAACAAAAGGACTTCTAGTAGTTCCTTCGTGCTTGAGTGCTTCTAAGAAAAAAATGAAGGAACCGGAAACGTATATAATTGGGCTTTCAGGCTGCATCCCGTCCGTTGTTGTGGGTGTTGTTGTTGTTACTGTTGTTGTTGTTGTTGTGGTGATGGTGGTGGTGGTGGAGTGGTGGCTTAGGTGGTGGTGATGTAATTGTGTGTGTGTGTGTGTGTGTGTGTGTGTGTGTGTGTGTGTGTGTGTGTGTGTGTAATAGTGATGACAGTG
>NC_087167.1:16470000-16477500 GCF_035594125.1 Scylla paramamosain
TCAACTCGTTAACGTTTCATGACCGCCCCTCTGCATCCTCGCCCCTTTCTTTACCTTACTTGTGTAGCTTGTCTATATACTCAAGATGCACGAATACAAGTGTCTGGTGCCAAGTAATATTGATCACATGCCTGGCTCACCTCAACTCTTTACTGAATCATCGACACTCTGTATCCTCGTCCTCTCTTTTTCTTGACCTGCACACTGTCTTGCTCATTAACATTGCCTTCACTATCACCCCGCAATTTTTGTAAATTTCCTTCCTTGTAATTCTAATTCATGATGACCTAAATAAGTAATAGCACACTGGACACTGCATAATACTGCACTCAAGGCCAAAGGGCACCAGTATAACAATGGAAAGCTCGATATATGACTCATTTTGTAGTTAAATTTATCACTCCCCGTGGCTTGTAACACAAGACACAGAAGACGGTGTAAGGTGGAGACTGGTCGATCCTTGTTAGACTACAATTAGAAACCTGAACCTTTGAAGCTCGCAATAATACTCGGGTTTTCAAGATTTTTTTTTATTGATGGTGAAGAATCCTTATCAAATTAGGACCAGAAACCTGAACGCACTATTGAAAATTGAAATACAAACAAGAATACACAGATATAAGTGGCTCCTAACCTAATCCTTCAAGTGCTAATATCACCATAGCACTTGTTACTTCAGTGGATAATCTTACATAAAAATAAAACTGTAGGCACATTTTTTAACTAATCATTCTTTTGGTCGGTGTTCTGAAAATTACGAGAATATTGTATATGTTTGGAGGTGAAGTCATAGGTAAAGAATTAACAATACACGATCATGAAGCCCAGCCAGTAATAGTCCGAGAGTGAGAAAACACCAGCGATGTCACAGTATGTCTCCTTTCACTGAATTTACATAGATTACATAAGATGTAACTTAAAACCCCATGAACAACCTCAACCTTTTCCCAGCAACCTCTCCTAATCCCACTAACTGCCCAGGAGCCTTTACCAACCTTCTACCAACTCCCTCTCATCCCCATCAGTAACCTCGACCTTTCCCCAAGACAATTCATGTACCTTGTCTCTGATGTCCGGTGCTGGAGGAGAAGGTAGGCAGGGATGCTACACCTCTCCAACTGATGAGAAACTCCATTAACCTTCTGATTCTTCACAGTAAGATCCTCACCGCTTTCTTGAAGAATTATCGACCACAACACAAGATAATCAGATGTAATTAAGGGAACTAACACGCTACTCGACCCCTCAACGGAACCCCGCGGCAACTGGCCCAGTGGAGCGGGACGCAGGCGATCAGCGCAATGACACCTGAAGCATCGGTCTCGAGGTCCGCTCTGGTATTCCGTAGCTTCGAATCTTGCTCATACAGTTGTTTGCAGAAATTTCCACGTCTTTGTTGCCTAGGAAATATCCACAGTGTTCTTTTAGTGTGTGTAAAGCTGTGGTGATGTGCTATATGAGGTATTGATGGAATTATGTGTCCAAGAGTGATATATCGGGACTAGTTAAGGAGGCACTGATTCGAAGCCATAAGATGGAGCGTTGAATTGCCAGATAAGCCACGGAACATCAATATTCACGGGTGATGATGACGTGTGAGCACTATGCTGACAAGCAGTATACAGTATACTTGTGTCTACGTAATCATGCATCCTAAGTGTGCCAAAACATTGAATAACGTTCGAATTATCCATACTTATTCCTTTTCTGAATGCACATGATATTAGCGACACTTGTCACGAATGTGGATAAAACATTCTAAATCAGCTGGATAGCCGCTTGTCACGCAGTGTCTGACCAGCGCATCTCACCTTCAGAAGATGTCCGTAACGAATAGTTCCGTCATGCCACTCTATACTCTTGCGCCTGATACACTTAAATAAGAATATAAAAAATAAACAAATGAATAAGGGAAGCCGCAAGAAGTCATCAGAATTACACGTGTTTTATACAGTTCCTGTATAAAACATACATCCCTACTCGTATATCCACCTATCATCCCTGCTCAATATGTCAGATTCAGTAGTTAAAAATAAATATCCTCACATCATTCCCTTATCACGGAGGACAATTAAAGTTCAAGGATCCAAGTTATGATTGTCAACTACAAGAATCAAGTGACTTAAGACATCTTGGTCAGTGGTTGTGTCTCACCATTACCATGCGAGGAGGGAATGTGTAGTGAACAGCATTACAGCAACCTTTTAGGGAAGAACAGGTGGAGCAGCTGTCACGCGTGGTTGTAAGATCGCTCAGTGGCTATAAATGTACAATCGCTCAAAAAAAAAGAGCCACAAGTGCTGCGAGTCAATTTGACGCAAGTGAAGAAGGCATATGGAAAATGAGTGGAGAATCTGGCGGTATCTCTGGCGTAACTAAAGCGAAGCAGTGTTCGAGATTTCATTTTGGAATGAAACAGTATACCTGTGTGATATGCACATATACGTCTCGCGATTTCTCTATCTGAATACCCTTCTTCATGCAGGTGACAATAATACACCGTTTCGCCTGTGAGGTTTCTATATTAACTACTAATCATAAAACATCGACTCTGTATCAGAAGTCTGTAATTCTCGATTCAGAGCACGAATTAAGATATGAAGCACCGGTATTCTCGAAATATCTGAGACGAGCAGGCTTGCCAACACTACTTGCACTCTCAATTACCGGATACATTGTAAAAACTTGGGTTCACGTGTGGCCGGATACTTTTTTGAGCGACTGTAGTACATTCAGAAGACATTACCCCAAACTTTACTAAACAACAGAAAGTTGTCTAAATGAAAATGAACGGTAATATCAATTAATTTCAAAACCTATGTAGCCTTAAGTCTTCTCAGTTCTTTATTAAAGAGCCATGGAATCTTATGAGCTCGTTGAAAAAGTTATCTAAAAATGAATAGATAAAGAAATGAATAGATAGATAAATAGATAAATAAATAATAGCGTGGTGCTAGGTTCGAAAACAACGATTAGAGCATAAACATTTCCCAAGTAAGGCGAGGAACGGTGTGGCTGGCGGCGGCTTGGCAGATGCTCTCCACTGCGTGTAGCGAGCCACACAGCCACAGAGCCGAGCCTCCCCGCCTGGCGCCCCTCAGCCCCGCAGTCCCGCCACCCCAGCACCTCAGAGACTAATGAGCAGCGCTATCCTGTAATTGCGCGTGAAAAAGGGTACGAGGAAGCTTGCGTAATGTCAAGTTCAATTGTAATAATGAATGTGAGATGGAGATAAGGTGAAAGGAAAATAGACTGTGTGTTATAAATATTGACATGGATGAGCAGGCACGAATATGGCTGGAGACATATTACCTGGACTCACTCCACCTGGAGAACCCGCACCTCCCCTGCAGCGCCCACACCTCTCCGCGAGACGAAGGGCAAGGACCTTAGCCACCTTCACTCTGCCGGCCCGCTAGCTCGCCACGCCGCCAGGAAGGGACCAGTCTGCAATTTCTCCTCTTGTTCCTTAAATATAGACACGCCCTCGCCGAGATTCCCTACCATTACATTCCTTTAAAAAAAAAAAATAGCCCAGACAAATCACTGTGAATTACCTCGATATTATCATGAGTTCATTGTGGGTTTACTTGGTTTGAAATGACACTGTTCGCAGTTTGAAGTGTGTGTCCACCTGAAACGCGACCGGTTCAGTTCATGTCCAAAAGAGGGAAGAGAAGGAGGAGGAGGAGGAGGAATGAGGAGAAATTCTTTGCTGGTGAAGGTTTTCTTGTTTTTAAAGAGCTTGGCAGCCCCGGTTTATGGAGAGCTTTACCTTGAGATGACAGTCAGAGCTTCACAATACACCCCGGGCAGACCAGTGGTATTAGACTGACAAACATGGACAGGAGAGGCAGCACACTCGCCCTAAAGCAGCACTTGTCTAGACGAGGATGTTGCCGCTCAAGCTTAGCTGTAAGGCGCGTGTTTGTCTGACCGCCTTTTACACTCAAAGTCTTCTTAAGGCAACACTAGGAAGTGCTCCTTCCTAGTGAAAAGTTCATTAAGGTTCATCAACACTAATAATTGGTTCGTAGTTTAGTTTCATTTCGCTGCTGTATCTCTGCTTTAAGCGTGTTGCAGCAAAGGTTATAGGGGTTTGCAAAGGTGTATGTTCACTCTAGTTATAGTTTAAAAATATTAAACATCATTTTTTTTTTTTGTGTGTAAGACGGCTTCAGGCCAAGGGCAACAAAAAGAGACGGCAAAAAAAAATAAAATAAATAAATAAAAAAGCCACTGAAGATGCCAGTCTCAAAAGAGAATTGTCCAAAAACAATACTAAAAAATTACGAGAAGTGTCTTGAAATAAGAAATTAGAAAAAAGCAGAACTTGACTAATGAACCCCTGTGGCCTTTTGAATAACCACACTTACAGAGCTTCATAATTTCACATGTATGGTTAATCCTTCTCGTTGTCCCACGAATCCACGCCCTGTGCTCCACAGGGCGTTCCTTATAGTTCCTTTTAGTTTTTTTTTTTTTTTTGTTAATATTCAGGGTACTGTTAAAAAGATAGTTTGCACGAAGACACAGGAAAGAAAAGAGATCATTTTTGTTTTGTTTCTATATTACGGAACTATTTAAGAGACTGGCACAAAGTATGTATTGTTGTGAGTGGTCATGGGGAAAGATTTGTCAAGCAGTGAATAGGTTTATGCCTCACGCCTTGAATGCCCCATAAGCCCGACACACTGATATCACACGCACCTCACACTAAACGTCCATCATTCTCTTACACTCCTAAAGACCCCACGTCCTCCGCGATCCACGATCGGAATTGAGTGTATGAGTGTGAGGAATCTAGTGGCAAACAGTCAGAGAAGGCGAGGTCACAGGAGAGAGGAGTCAGAGGACAACGTCCGATGAGAGCCTGGAGAGGTTAAGAAAACAGAGGTGGGGAGAGAAAGAGAAAGGAAAGAACAGTGTAACTGAAGCTATTATATGTATAGTGCTGAGTTGTCTAATTCTATATGAATAGCTCCTTTGATACTTACACTGTATTCTTAAGCTTTTAGCAGTTTGCAGTATAGGTTATACAAGTTTTCAGCAGGGCTGAAAAAAAAACCCCGGGTTTTTTAAACCCAAACCACTGTTTTTTTGGGAGGTTTATTTATTTATTTTGTTTTAGGGGAAGTTTTTCCTTTTTTTTACTTTTTTGTTTATTCCTCATATAAATATGTTACTTTTAATGAGCAATTAAAAAGCAATCTAGATTGAAACAAAAGGTTTGAAGTGTTTTTTTTTTTTTATGTAGGAGGCGCACCGGCCAAGAGCAACAAAAATAAAAATAAATAAATAAATAAATAAATAAAGCCCACTGAGTTCCCGGTCCCCGAACAGAGTCGAGAGCGGTAGTCAGAAATTACAGGATAAGTGTCTTGAGACCTCCCTCTTGAAAGAGTTCAAATCATAGTAAGGAGAAATACAGAAGCAGGCAGGGAATTCCAGAGTTTACCAGAAAAAGGGGTGAATGATTGAGAATACTGGTTAACTTTTGCATTAGAGAGGTGGACAGAATACGGGTGAGAGAAAGGAGAGTCTTGTGCAGCGAGGCTGCTAGAGGAGGGAGGCATGCAGTTAGCAAGATCAGAAAAGCAGTTAGCAAGAAAATAGTGGTAGAAGGTAGCAAGAGATGCAACACTGCGGCGATGAGAGAGAAGCTGAAGACAGTCAGTGAGAGGAGAGGAGTCGATAAGACGACAAGCTTTTGATTCCACCCTGTCTAAAAGAGCGGTATGAGTGGAACCCCCTCATGCATGTGAATCATGGACGGATAAGGCCTCTGTACAGAGTTAACAGTCTGAGAGCCGGGGTGTCTTAGAAAAACTGGCAGAGACGACTCAGAACACCGAACTTCACAGAAGCTGTTTTAGCTAGAGATGAGATGTGAAATTTCCAGTTTAGATTATAAGTAAAGGACAGACCGAGGATGTTCCGTGTAGAAGAGGGGGACAGTTGCGTGTAATTGAAGCAGAGGGAACAGTTATCTGGAAGACTGTGTCGAGTTGATAGATGGAGAACTGAGTTTTTGAGGCACTGAACAATACTAGGTGTACTCTGCCCCAGTCAGAAATTTTAGAGAGATCAAAAGTCAGGCGTTCTGTGGCTTCCCTGCGAGAACTATTTACTTCCTGAAGGAAGACGTGTGAAAGTGTAGGGTGGTATCAACAGCGTAGGAGTGGATAGGACAAGAAGTTTGGTTTAGAAGATCACTGATGAATAATAGGAAGAGAGTGGGTGACAGGACAGAACCCTGAGGAACACCACTGTTAATAGATTTAGGAGAAGAACAGTGACCGTCTACCACAGTAGCTAAAGAATTGTCAGAAAGGAAACTTGGGATGAAGTTATAGAGAAAGGGATAGAAGTCATAGAAATCAAAGCTTAGTGCCAGACTCCATTAAACGCTTTTTGATTATGTCTAAGGCAACAGCAAAAGTTTCACTAAAATCCCTAAAAGAGGATGACCAAGACTCAGTAAGGAAAGCCAAAAGATCACCAGTAGAGCGGCCTTGACAGATCCCATACTGCCAATGAGATAGAAGGTTGTGAAGTGATAGATATTTAAGATTCCTCCTGTTGAGGATAGATTGAAAACTTTAGAGAGGCAGGAAATTAAAGCAATAGGACATTACTTTGAGGGATTAGAACAGTCATCCTTGTTAGAAACAGGCTGAATTTAGGCAAACTTTCAACGAGAAGGAAAGGTAGATGTTGACAAACAGAGTTGGAAAAGTTTGATTATGCAAGGTGCAAGCACGGAGGCACAGTTTCGGAGGACAATAGGAGGGACCCCATCAAGTCCATAAGAGTTCCGAAGGATTAGGCCAGTGAGGACATGGAAAACATCACTGCGAAGGATTTTAATGGCTAGCTTGAAGTTGTTCAGGAAGCAAACAGTTCACACAGGGAAGCCACAGAACGCCTGACTTCTGACCTCCCTAAAATTTCTGATTGGGGCAGAGCAAACTTAGTGTTGTTCAATGACTCAAAACCTCAATTCCTTCATATATCAACTCGACACAACCTTCCAGACAACTATCCCCTCTTCTTCAATGACACTCAACTGTCCCTCTCTTCTACATTGAACAATCTCGGTCTGTCCTTTACTTATAGTCTAAAGTATCTACTTATAGTCTAAAGTAAAGTCTTCATATCTCATCTCCAGCTAAAACAGTTTCTATGAAGTTAGGTGTCCTGAAACGTCTCCGCCAGTTTTTCTCACCCTTCTGGCTGCTAACTCTGCACAGGGGCCTTATCCATCTATGAATGGAGTATGCTTCACATGTCTGGGGGAAGGGGATTTCACTCATACCGCTCTTCTAAACAGGGTGGAATCAAAAGATTTTCGTCTTATCAACTCCTCTCCACTAACTGACTGTCCTTAACCTCTTTCTCATTGCCGCAATGTTGCATCTCTTGCAATCTTCTACCGCTATTTTCATACTAACTGCTTTTTTGATCTTGCAAATTGCATGCCTCACCACCTCCCGCGGC
>NC_087167.1:16482500-16485000 GCF_035594125.1 Scylla paramamosain
AAGGAAAGAGGAAGGGAAGAAGAGAGAGAGAGTAAAGGAAGAAAAGGAGGAAAGGAGAAGGAAAGAAACGAAAGGAAGAGGAGGAAATAAGAGGGGAGAGAGAAGAAAGGAGGGAGAGAGGGAAAGGAAAAGAGAGGAAAGGGAGGCGAGGAAAATAGACGAAGAAAAGAGAGGAAAGAAAGGAGAGTAAGAAAAGAGAGGAAGAGAGAGGAAAGGAGGGAAGAATATAGAAAGATTCAAGAAAGGGTCCAGAGAGGGAAAGGAGGAGAGAGAGAGAGAGAGAGAGAGAGAGAGAGAGAGAGAGAGAGAGAGAGAGAGAGAGAGAGAGAGAGAGAGAGAGGAAAAAGGGGAAGGGAACGAGGGAGAAGAGGAAAAGAAGAGGAAGAGTAAAGGAAGGAGAGGAAGGAAACTGTACCAGGAAGCAAAGGTAATTGAACCACGAGGGTCAATCAAGTCTGTCCACAATAAACGTCACGCTGATCGTTGTCGCGGTGAGAGTGAGGCGTCGCGGTGTGAACTGCGGGACAACTTGGCTCATTCGTGCGGTAATTGGCCCACTCGTACTAAAGGCTCATGCAGATAACTCACTACCGCCTGCCATCCTGTGTGTGTGTGTGTGTGTGTGTGTGTGTGTGTGTGTGTGTGTGTGTCCTCAGGGTATCGCTGACCCAAAAAAAACAATCCCACGAATGGCGTCGCGTGGACAGGCAGCTTTCAATCAGGAGGTAATGTGTGGTTACAGCGAGTCCTCATCTATCCAACGCCAAGCCAACAACAACAACTTCTCTTTAATGGATGCGCACTCTTGCATTAATACACACACACGCACACACACACACACATACACACACACACACACACACACACACACACACACACACACACACACACCACACATACACACACACACACACACACACACAGACATAGATAGATATAGATAAATAGATAGATAAATGAATAGATTGATTTATAGATAGATAGATAGATAGATAGATAGACAGATAGATAGATAGATAGATAAATTGATTAATCGTTCTTATTGACTACAAAAATACTAAGTAAAACACAGAATATACATAAGTTATATTATGGTCCATATAAAGTCGTGAAAGCAACATTTACATTAGTGGGTAACTCGATAAAAGAGAACGTAAACAATAAAACCAGCAAAGAAAAAAACAATAATAGTAAAATAAGAATATGATAACACTTGAATATCCTAAAAATAGAAAATTAAAAGCTCAATATAAAGCAGTGACACAAACACAAAAACACAATACAAAATAAGAACACACACACACACACACACACACACACACACACACACACACACACACACACACACACACACACACACACACACACACACACACTCCTCACACACACACACACACACACACACACACACACACACACACACACACACAACACAACACACACACACACACACACACACACACTACCTCCTCACCCACATGCACATACACACTTCCTCCACACACACACACACGGATGAGTGACACAAGCAGAATACTCTCCCCTTGTCGCATCCTGCTAACGTGCCTGTCTCCTGTGTCGCCCCCAGTATCCTAAGCGCCTGACGGACTTACTGATCAGGGACACTGCCTCCCATCAAAACACCTCATGACTTAGAATTAACGGTGACGAAACCTGATCCTCCTACGTGCAACGCCTTGAATTGACGACAATGAAACGCTCATCGAAACCTCACCTTGTTTTTAGATGATCAGAGGGCGCTTTTACGTAAGAGGTGCTCTGGCAAAGAATAATGAAAATGGGGGAAAAAAAAGGCTCACTGAAGGTGCCAGATCCTTATGAGGACAGTCCGAAATCAAGTCTAAAGTTACAATACATACTCACAATCTTCAGACCTCCCTCTTGGTTTGAGTCACAGGTAGGAGGATACACAGAAGCAGGCAGAAAGTTCCAGAGTTTTGGTAATGGAAGGGTTGTAGATAATTCACTTATTTCTTTTTTAGAATTCTTAGGATTCGTTGCCTTGTAATCAAATGGATTGCTGCGAAATGTTAAAACCTGTGATACTTTACGTGTGGGGGAAACCAGCTAATTGCAAATAATAATAATAATAATAATAATAATAATAATAATAATAATAATAATAATAATAATAATAATAATAATAATAATAATATAATAACAATAACAATAATAATAGTGATAATAATAATAAAAGAAAAAATAGTAATAAGATATGATGAAAATTAAAAGAAAAGCCTGCGAATTTTTTCACATCAGGAGGAAAAAAAAAACAGTTTATCAAAGAAAAGAGTCCAACAATTAGACGATTTAATTCCGGTGATGTTCAGATGCTTCTCTGTTCAAGCAGTTTAAGTCATAATAAACAGAGAGAGAGAGAGAGAGAGAGAGAGAGAGAGAGAGAGAGAGAGAGAGAGAGAGAGAGAGAGAGAGAGAGAGAGAGAGAGAGAGAGAGAGAGAGAGAGAGAGAGAGAGAGAG
>NC_087167.1:16490000-16530000 GCF_035594125.1 Scylla paramamosain
TTTTTTTTTTTTTCCTTTTTGTTGACCTTTGCCTGAACCCCTCTAACATAAAAAAGTACTTTCAACAGTGTACTATGCATAAGAATATTTGTACTTGAGATAGACAGAGAGATAGATAGCTAGATAGATAGATAGTTAATTGACTACAGCAAGCAATAAAATAATAATAATAATAATAATAATAATAATAATAATAATAATAATAATAATAATAATAATAATAATAATAATAATAATAATAATCAGTTCACTTTTCACGTATAGTACAGCTTACAAATTTTAGTGTCACGATCCCTCATACATCTACAGTCCGTACTCTCTAACAGCTTCAGCCACACTCCCGCACCCATGCCACACCTCAGGTTACACGCCACACTCACAGGAACCACGCTAACCCTTTCCCCTTGGCGCCACGTTCTCCCCATTTCACCCACACAATCATTGACACACACTACCCATCACAATCCCAGCCACACTCCAGCATCCACGCCATCTAACAGGAACCAAGCTAATCCTTCCCTCCGGAGCCTCGCACACCTACGCCGACCCCTTGACCTCGGCCCAATCCGAGGTGCGTGTCCTTCTGGGAAATCTGTCACCCAGGCTCTCCAAGGTGATGAAGCGGCAGCCACATGTGTGTATGTGTGTGTGTGTGTGTGTGTGTGTGTGTGTGTGTGGTTATGGTATACCTTCATTCCTTTGGTCTCTTTCTCTTTTGTCTTCCTTTACTCTGCAATCAATTCTCTTTGCATTGTTCTCTTGTGTTCCTCCTCCTCCTTCTCCTCCTTTTTCATTATGCTGTTCTTTCTCTAATGTTAATAATTAGTGATATCATCTTCCTCCTTCTCCTCCTTTTTCATTATGATGTTCCTTCTCTAATGTTAATAATTAGAGATATCAAGCAACCTAACAAGGATCTGGATGTCTGTTGCTGCTTGCATTCGTAATCCTTTGTAATCCTCCTCCTCCTCCTCCTCCTTCTCCTCCTCTTCATCTGTCACATGTATGTATTCAGATTTATCAACTATACTCATCGTACCTTCTCATCTATATAATGTATTTTTATATGTTGCACCATTATAACAGTTTTTTCACCCCTCCCACGAGGACTCGTTAGAACAAAAAAATAAAAAATAAATAAATAAGGGAAGCTGCAAGAAGCCATCAGGCTTCTTGCACGTGGCAGTCCCTGTATAAAAACCCTACTTACTTATTTACAGCTATCATTTCCACCCATTAATCTGTCTAAATTTTTAAAACTCATTTCCTTAGGTTATAATAAGCTCTTAAGAATGTACTACGTGTATTTATAATCAATCAAACTGTAGCGCTTCCTTTAATGCATCTGTCTGTCTGTCTGTGTTCTTGTCAGTTAGGTTCTAGTTCATCACATTCATCTGCATCTTCATAGTTTACGTATCACATTCACTCACTCCTCTCCTTTCCTCTCGACCCCAACCAGCTGGCCTCTCAGCATCTTCCTCCCCTCTTGAGACTCCTCCGCACCAAGGATACCCTTTGCTCACTGCTTGGCAACTCCCGTGACCCACTGTTGCCTCGGTACGTTAAGACTGGCGAGGCTCAGCGAGGGAAACCGCCTACACGCACGCATCCTTTTATAAGCACACGCACACCTACTTATTTTGCCTCCTTACCCATGCACATCCACATATAGAAGGTAAGTAATTATATTAGCTTGAGCAAACACGCACGCACGCTTATCCACACACACACACACACACACACACACACACACACACACACACACACACACACACACACACACACACACACACACACACACACACACACGGCATTAATCACCAGCTGCGTTTGGTGTTGCTTCGTGGAAGGGATGGGCGAGCCAGCCACAAGCGCCTTACTTGCACAACTGTAGCGACGCAGTCCTTGCCGGCGGTGGCGACCCAGACACTGCACTCACTGCAGCCAGGATGATGTGTCAAGTGAATGAGTCCACCGGGGGAGAGTGGGAGAAATAAACATAGTGGGAATAACACAGAAAGAACGACACACATAGAGAATTTTAAATACCACAGACAGACCATATGCACATATATATATATATATATATATATATATATATATATATATATATATATATATATATATATATATATATATATATATATATATATATATATATATATATATATATTATTCATGTTCTCGTTCTTGATCTCCTTTTCCTTCTCTTCCTCCTCGCAACATCCTACAACCCCAACCCCAACCGTTACAACCACCACCACCACTATCAACACCACCATCACCCACACTCAGTCTGAACCTGGAGCCAACTCCCTGATTGACTGCCACACTCTGGGGGCATCAAGCTAATATCCTCGGGAACCTGCCAAATGGGACTCGACAACTCACCTGGCCGGCCCATCAAGGCAGCCCCACCAGGCCCTCACCTTGGCGCCCAGGGAGCCGCCGGGGAAGTGGACCACTGAGGAAGGGAAATAGCAGACATTATGCAAGTCAATGTGTAGCTGAGAGTCATGTGTTCGTGTACGAGTGAATGCGTAGCTAAGATTTTGATTTTATGGTTGTAGACAAGCGAATGTGTAGCAGAGTTTTATGGTGTATTTTGTACCTAGAGCTTTAAAACAAGATTAGGCAAATTTACGTATGAGGATGATAGGGGAAAATAGGTAGGTATATTGTATACAGAGACTGCCACATGTAGTATTAATAACTTCATGCAGCTTGCCTTATATTCTTATTTTCTTATATATTTGCAAAAGTATGTCATGTTTTGATTAGCATTCCTTTTGAATAATGCATCACAAAGGAACACAAGCGAAGAACGAACAGCATAAGACGAAGAATCATCAACATAAGGAAACATAGGAAGCTGCAAGAATCCATCAGGCGTGCACGTGGCAGTCACTATATAAAACATGCCTACGTATTTCCTTCCACCTATCATCCATAAATCTGTCTAATCTTTTAAAGCTCTCAAGCTCGGCACTAACAGCAGCAGCCTTCTTGGTCATTCATTATGAGTATTGTGGAGATTAAATGTCTCGTCACACCAGCACATTTTCTGTCAACTTCTTTCGTCAACTTTCTGAAAATCGACAAATTGTTGAGCGCGTCCTGTCACGCACGCACAGCCTCTCGTCTGCACTTTCGTCGAAAGTAAACAAGCATGGCTCTTCTGACACACAAGCAAGCAGTCGCTGGTCTGTACTTTATAACAAGTTTTGTTAATCGTAGACGAGCAAAACCAGCTAAAATGGTATCCAGCGTGTAGGAGTAGAGAAACAGACCTTCTAAAAGTATAAACATCTATCGAGTCTTGCGAGCCACTGTTTACTGTTATATATCCACAAACTATATGTAACATGTGAAATTAAGCAATTTTATACTTTTCTTTATTTTTATTTTTTTTCGAAAACAATAAGGTTTACTTAGCATATCTCTATATTATAAACAATGGATTTTCATTTGACAATAAAAGTCGACGACATCCCTCCTCCGTGAAGACGATCACTTCCGTTGACGAACGGAAAAAGACGACGGAACGAGGCAAAAGTTGACAGAAACCAGAGTTGACGGAAAAACTTGACGGAAAATGTGCTAGTGTGACGGCGAGCACCGTCACACTAAGAGTGACTAAGACATTGAGAAATTGAGAGAGACTAAGAGAGACTAAGAGCAAGACTAAGAAAGACTAAGAGAGATTAACAGATACTAAGGACTCCTCAATCACTAGGAAGTGTGGTCATCGGTGTGTCTGCGCGTCATTCCGTCTGTAATTCCATGAACGCAGCGAAGTATGTGATCTAGAGGCGCCAGGAACGCCACGTCCTCCAGAAGTGAATGCCTAGAATCCGTGACTCGAGCACCGCCCATCCACATCCTGCCTGCCTCCTGTGTTTACCTGTCGTCACTCTCCCTCTTCCCTAAGTTTCGGTTTATTGAACTTGGTTTTATAACTTTATGTAAAATCTAATTAATGTTCAAAACTACAAAGCCAAAAGAATATATATTAATTAGTCAGTCTTATCCTTTTAGTTCCATGATCATGAGAATGCCAGTAAAATGTCACTTTCATCCCTTCCACGTAAAATTATAATTATGTTTAAATTAACCATCTACTTCAGCCATTAAAATTAACAAAAACTAAATTAAACGAAAATTACAATTTTTTTTTTTTTTTTTTTTTTTACTTGCAAAGTGTACTGTAAAATGTAAACGGTCACGTGGGGGACGCGATCCTCGGCCATTCACACCTCACCTGATTTCCTTAGGGGTGTTGATCCCCAGGGGAAACACCTGGATTCACACCTTTCACAAATTATCATCACACCCTTTCCTTCTAGACCATATGACAAATGTACTTGTGCGTGATTGATGAGCGCCTCTCGGCCAGGACTGAATAAATTAAGGGTTCCGAGAGTCGTCTGAGACATGTGCACGCGAGCGCACACACACACACACACACACACACACACACACACACACACACACACACACACACGGAAAAAAATATCATTGGATGAATTATCTAAATATGAATTTAGTTTAAGTTATAACTGTTTATGTGCAGTGCAATACACCTACTCTCCCCATAAATCATATACTCTTGCTTCCCTCTATCATGGAGACAGAAATAACTAAATTAAGGTGATGCTGACTCTAAACAGATAGCTCAAGGTGGACAGCCCATCAACTTTTATCAACTACTGTCCTTCCTTTTTTTCTCTCTTCTTCACTTCTCAAATGTTCACTTCACTTTTTCTTTACAAATCCGATCCAATCCGTCGGAAAGACCAGCATCACACTTCGAGGCGACCACACTCTGCCTGTATTCATTCTCTCCACACCAAATGAATGGCGAAGCCCATATCCCCATATCCCCATCCTGCAAGGGCAAGATAGAAGAAGGACGTACCACCACGCCGGTACATAAAGTGGTGTAATCGGTGGGTGTTCGGTACAAAATTACTTATAAAATTATGTAAATCTAAAAATTGCACAGAACTACAAAGCAAAATTAATGTCTAATTATTCATTGTTATCCTGCCAAAGCCACTGTCATAAGTCTGCCAAACAAAATGTCACCTCCATCCTTTCCACATCAAATAATATCCGTGTTTTAACTCATCCATGTCAACTATCAAAATAAAATAAAACACTTACAAATATTCTTAAAATCTAACACCATTTATAATCCTTTCCAACACACACACTACTGAAAATATTGGGACATGATCGTTCTCTCTTCTTACACAACACTCTCTAATAATTACTTCTGAACCCATACGCAACATTTCAACCAACAGTGCGAGTTATCCCGGCGGACCGCGTGTCTCCCGCTGTCAGGCACGCCTGCACCATTCAGTACCCATGAGACCAAAGGCCAGAATCTCTTTATCACTCTCTGAAAGTCCTGAAGGTGCCACGATGCCTATCTCTCCCTCTCTCCTCTCTCTCTCTCTTCCTCCTTCTCTACGTCCATTCATATCTCCCTTTCCTGCATTTTTTTTTCTTTTTTACCTCGCTTCAGGAGCTGTCAGGGCAGTGATGACTTTGAACTGAACTTTTGAGGAGGGAAGTTCAGTAAGAGTAGCGAAAGGTGTGTGTGCGTGTGTGTGTGTGCGTGTGTGTGTGTTTTCTGTCTGCTTGTCTTTCTGTCTGTATATCTATCTGTCTGTCTGAAAATACAAATTATCGTCAATACTAAAAGCTGCTGCTTGCAATCGTCACCAGCACCACCACCACCACAAGGGTTGTAGCAGAAGCAATCTGATGTGCGGCTGTGTTAGTATCTATTTGGCTGACAGTATTGTGGTGACGCTGGAATTACAATACCCTCTTGTCTCCATGCAACACCTTCTGCTTTGATTTCCCTATCACTTCAACACGATATTCTTCTACGTCTTTACCGATACATGTCTCAATTATTGTAGTAGATTTAAGTGTAATGGGTACCTACCACTTCAACATCATATTCCCCCTCCCTGTCTTTCCCTGTACATATTCCAGTCACTGTACCAGACTGAAGTGTAATGCGTCCCAATTACATTTCCTGCAGCATATTCGCCCTCCGTGTCTTTGCCTATACATGTTTCAATTACTGTAGTAAATGTAAGTGTAATGGGTCCCTATCACTTTTCTACGACAGCATATATTTCCTCCGTTTTTTTTTCCCCACTCGTTTCGATTACCGTAATAGATTAAAGTGTAATGGGTTCAAGCCTGTATATTTCAATCTAGGAGAAGGGTTATCGTGGGCGTTGTGAAACCATGTCGGAGGCCCTTGAAATACGAGTGTTTGCAAAAGTCGAGGGAGTTTTACTGCCGAGATCCGGGGTGAGAAAATTTATGAGTGAGTTTAAGGTTGAAGGTAACACTGTGAAAAGATGTTAGTTGGGCAAGCAGGAAGTGTGCCATAAAAATAAAGAAAAAAAAGGAGTACTTGTCCAGAATTAGAGAAGAAGAGTGATGGCATCGAAAGGGAATCGAAATAGAGACTTCATAGATATTAGAAAATAAGAAAATAAGGAAAACTGCAAAAAAAAAAAACATCAGAACAACGCATAGCAGTCACTGGGTGAAACGTTATCATCTATGTATTTTCACTATCAATCTTATCCATAAATTTCTCTTATCCTCTCTTTTGACTCGGCACTAACAGCCTGATTACTGAGTCTGTTCCATATGTTCGTATTGAGGCAACTGTGAATATCGACTGTGTTGTTGTTTGTAACCGAGGTACTTTGTCCTGACCCGTTTAATTTACAGAAGAAACTCTTGACAAACTCTTGACAAACCACAACTAGTGAATAAAAAAGGTTCTAGACTATTAAATATACTACAAATTACATAATGCTAACTCACGCTTCACGGGCAGTACAGTCCTCTCTTGTTGCTCATCCTGAAACACAAAAAAAGAGTCACTGCAGCATCTTCTGAGACGCGGATTAAGAAAATATTTACCTTATCTGAGGCTCAAAAGGAGGCTAGTAGCAAAGCTTTATTGAGGAGGAGGAATACAAAGGAATACAAAGGAAAGCCAAACAGCAACAGACCTTTTGGTCTTTGCAAGACTGTTTGGTAACTACTTCTAACTAGCTACAGGGAAGAGGGACAGGACAGCATAGCAGAAGGCTCCTCCTCACCCACCACTTCCTCCAGCTTGCGCTGTCATGGAAATAGTTGGGAAAAAGTACCATGCAGTATGGAAAAACTGACATGGAATTTTCATAGGAACGGTTGAAAGAAAGTTCTACTATTCACCCTACGGTGAACTCTGTACGCCTATCTGAAAGTTAATACCATTTATAATAAAATTTTTGTCTGTAAAATAAGAGTTTATTAATGAATTTAGTAATTATTCGGACAAGAAGAGAGCTTGTTGGGGATTTGCTTGTAGATATTTGTCTACTTTATTTTTTTAATGATTCAATAGAATTGCTGTTTACGATTTCTGCAGGAAGTTTATTCCATATATCCTCGTAGGATTTAAAACGTTTGGGTACAATCTTGAATCCATTATTTTTTGTTAGGTTAGAATGATCAATGGTAAAATATTTATTTTGGCTTATTGTTACTATATCCTTTAAAAATTCTGAACACTTCAATTAGGTCTCCTCTTATCCCGCGCTTTGTTAAACTAAACAGGTTTAGTTCTTCCAGTCGTTCCTCATACGGCTTATTACGCAATCTTGGAATCATCTTTGTGACTCTACGCTGTATCTTTTCTAGTTTTCTGTCTTTATTTTTTTTTTTTTTTGTGATATGGTGACCAGAACTGTACACAGTATTCTAGATGAGGGCGCACCAGTGAGTTATATAAGGCAAGTATAACCTTTTCTGATTTAAATTCAAAGGTTCTTCCAATGAACCCTACTAATTTATTTGCGGTGTTTACTGTTTCTGTGCAATGTTAACTCCGCTTTAGGTCGTTTGACACAACGACACTAAGATCTTTTCTATACCAGCGCTTGATAGTGGCATGTTATTCATTACATATCTCGCCTGAACATCGTTGCTTCCGATATGTAGAATTTTACACTTTTCTATATTGAATCTCATCTGCCGTTTCTCTGCCTAGCTTGTTAGTTTATTGAGGCAGTTCCTGCCATTGAGACACTGACATTACTTTACTTGTTATTTTGGTGCCGGCTGCAAATTTACTTATTTTGCAATTTATTCCTTCATCAGTATCATTAATGTATACTTTTAAAAATACTGGTCCTAATACAGAGCCTTGAGGAACGCCGCTATTTATCTTATGCCGATCTGACTCTTTTCCATTTATCACAACACGCTGTTTTCTGTCAGAGAGCCAGTCTCTCAGCCATTTCAGGGCGATTCCGGCAATGCCGTGAGCTTTTACTTTACTGATGAGTCTCTAATAGGGAACAGTGTCGAAAGCTTTCTGGAAATCAAGGTAGATGATATCAACAGCTCTTGTCTCGTCATACGAGTTAAATACTTCATAAAAGAAGTCTAGTAAGTTCGTTAAGCAGGAACGCTTAGTTCTGAAACCGTGTTGCGAATTCTTTATGATTTTATTTTCTTCCAAATATTTAACAATTTTATCTCTGATTATTGTTTCCATCAGCTTGCACACTACTGAAGTGAGACTGATCGGTCTGCAATTGGCTGGGAGAGATTTATTTCCTTTTTTTAAAGATTGGCATGATATTTGCTAGTTTCCATTCGTGGGGAACTTTAACCGCTAGTAAAGTTTTATTGAATAAAATCGTGAGCGGTTTCACGAGCTCATTTCTTGCTTCTTTAAGAAGCCTGGGTGATATCTTGTCTGGCCCTGGTGTTTTGTTTACGTTCATGCTCTTCGTGACTGAGAGGATTTCATTTTCTGTGATGGTGAAGTCTGTCAACGTGGTGCCTCGTGACTGAGTCGTGAGGATCGGCAGACTGCCCTGAACATCCTCAGTCGTGAAGACTTGAAAAGTTCTCGTTCAGGGTATTCGCCATGTCTGTTTCGCTTTCTATTTTTTTGCCATTTTCTTTTAATAGTGAACCGATCGTTGATGTTAAAACCCTTTTTGTTTTTACATAGCTGTAAAATTCTTTTGGTTTCGTTTTACATGAGTTCGCGATCTGAGCTTCAACAGATTTTTTGCTGCATTTGATCAGCTTTTAAGTTTTTCTACGCAGTCTGTCGTGCTCTAGTTTATCATTATTATTTTGTGTTAATATGTATTTGTGGTACGCATTTTTCTTAGCCAGAAGACAGCATCTGATTTCATTATTCCACCATTTCGTTTTGGTGTTTTTTACCTTCCGTCTGATTCGTAGCGGTACACACAAAATCGAGGTTTCATTTAACTTTTTAGCAAACACTTCCCATGCTTTGTTAATGTTCATTCCAGTCTATGGTTGCAAGCTGCATGCAAAGTCTCTCAAAGTTAGCACGCCGATAGTTTGGCACTTTTTCTTTACTTTCGCTTACTTTAGCTTTGTCAAAATTTATGGTGAAAAGTAAGCTACGATGATCGCTGGAATTAAGTTCTGGTCCAATTTTTACGTCTATTATTGACTCTTCACCAGTTGTTAAAACAATATCTAGGATATTGTTACCTCTCGTCGGATGCATGACGTGCAGGTGGAGGGAGCTTTCAAGTATACACCCGTAGAGATGCTGGCCTGCGTGAGCAGTCAGTGGTTCACCCCACCTCGTGACTGGAAGATTAAGGTCCCCCATAATTATGCAGTTATTAACGCAGCAAATGTCCGCGATAAGATCATAAAGTTTTTCGTCTGTAGCAGGTGACTGGGCTGGAGGTTGATAGACGAGACCTAATGTTATTTTGCGAGATTTATTTTCTAACTGGATGAAAGTGACGTCTATATTAGCAATGGTTGAGGTTGGCAATAAACGAGGATGAATATTACTTTTTTACGTAAAACATAACACCGCCTCCCGCACGGTGAGTTCTCTCGCAGGTAAAAATGGTGTAGAAGGGAGTGAGTAGTCAGCTAAGTAATCTCTGTTCCACGTTTCCGTGACGCCTGTAACGTCGTAGTTTTCAAGATAAATTAGAGCTTGCAGCTCATTAAATTTATTTCGTAAACAACGGGCACTGAAGTAACAAGCTCTGATCTTGTCTGAATCTGTGGATGAACTCATTTCGTTATTGTTTACGACGTTGGTCCTGTAGAGAAGGAGGAGGAGGAGGAGGAGGAGGAGGAGGAGGAGGAGGAGGAGGAGGAGGAGGAGGAGGAGGAGGAGGAGGAGGAGGAGGAGGAGAAGGAGAAGGAGAAGAAGAAGGAGAAGGAGGAGGAGGAGGAGGAGGAGGAGGAGAAGGAGGAAGAGGAGGAAGAGGAGGAGAAGGACGAGAGGGAGGAGGAGGAGGAGGAGGAGGGAAATGAAAGAGAACACCCATGCATCGTAATCCTAAATGAACACAAAATTAGAGAAAATTGTCCTCGCAGGATGATTATTCTGCTGATGAGAGAGAGAGAGAGAGAGAGAGAGAGAGAGAGAGAGAGAGAGAGAGAGAGAGAGAGAGAGAGAGAGAGAGAGAGAGACGGAGAGACTGCCAATGAAGCCACTAGAAGCAGAGACACTCACTATGAAAACCAGAGCAACAAGAACTGGGATAATAACAAAACATCCAAATACATTAATTATACAAGTGCAATAAAAAAAATAAATAAATAAATTGGCACTATATAAAACTTCTAAAAGGAAACAACTCAAAAAGAAATCCTTATCTACTACTACAAGATGTAATAAAATATGAAATGAAGCAATACAGTTCATGCAAGCCCCAACACCACGCTTATGTCGAACAACACTGACAAAAGCAAAGACAAAGACAAGACACTAAGTAAAATGATTGTCTTTTCATTTCGTCCCTGATCGGCTGGAGGGCGCGATGAGTGAGGAGGAACCATCGTCTGTGCTATCCAGCTTATCTCGCTCTATGTCAGATGGTGTACTCACTACGAACAGCCTCATAAATACCAATGAGTCTCCTCGTGTTTCTTGTTCCTTTGTGTTACTCATTGTCATCCTCCTCATCTTCCTTTATTCTCCTCCTTGAATTCTCCTTCATGTACCCCTCTCACTTTATTCTTCTTCATGTACCCCTCTCACTTTATTCTCCTTCTCATATCCTCCTTCTTTATTCTCCTCCTATCTCATCTTCTACTGCTCCTCGTTCCTCCTACGTCAATTTCTTTTTGCCGTCGTGAATAATTCAAGAGCAGCTGCCTAGTGGCGGGGAGGGAGTTTCCTCCGCGGCCCTGACAGACTCCCATAGCTCCTCTCCTGTCACCTCGACTTCCTGACTCTGTTTCATTAACTGACACCTGTATGTGTAGATGAGACGGAAATAGACAAGATGAACGTGGTACGAGTATTGCTTGACAAAATATAAAATAGTAGAGAGTAGGATGTGGCTGTACTAATTCATGTTGTAGTACTGGAGGTGTCTGGAAAGTACCCGAGGAGGAAGGTAGTGAGGAAAAACTGCATGCAATCACCGTGGCATTCGGTCTGGTCACTTATTTCTTTGCAGGGGACGCACAGATGCCACATCCGTGGTGCCGCTCTGGCGGCTTATCTCACGGGAGCTATTACCCGATAGGAAAATATTTTCTCCTGACGGGTAATTGTTACATGCCGCCTTCTTTATGTTTCCGATCATTTACTGTGGTGGAGTTGTGGGCGTGTGGTGCACCGGCCAGATGTTGCCTGGTGGTGGTGTTACTCATGCGCCTCAAGCTTGCAATATTCAGGTTGCTTATCATTGCTTATCACGATGCAAAGCCGCGTAATTAGGTGATAGGCAGATGACTTGGGTTTTCTGTGACAGCTACGTATTCTCCTCCTGGTTCTCAAGTTTATTAAGTTCTTGTCCAAGCGTAATCATTCAGACAGACACCAGTGACAGTAATCATTATCATCACTATAATCATCCTCACTGCTACCAGAAAGAAATTAGAAAGGAAGTAAAGAAGGTGTCATTTTATCTAATCATCCACAGTCAATGAGGAACCTGACTAATTATCTCTGTGGGCTTAGAAAAATTGTCCTTACGAGACTTCAGAGCGTTAAATAATGTGATCTTGTGTCCCTTTAACTTAGAAATGAACAATAAATAAATAGCTAAAATAAAAATAATACTCATAGTACACATATCTAATCATTACCGTCATCATTTTCACCATCACCACCACCATCACCACCACCGTTACCAGACAGGGCACATAAATAGGACACCAGAAAGAAAGTCGCTTCATCCAGTCACCGACATTTTTCCCTGGAGCTCCTGTGAGTGAAATCAATCTCCGCGCAATAAAACACGTGAGGCTGCAGTGTACGAATGTCTCCTTGCAGCTTCACTCAGATTACACGGCTTCGCTACCTCAGCCGCTTGGATTTCCCTTAATACGAGGGAGGGTGTTGAGTGGCTAATCGTTTTTACCCTTTATCTGTAAACCTGAGGCGGGAAGTGAGGTTATTATTCAGTAGTTCAATATCGTTCTGGTTTGTGTGCGAAGGAATGTTGCTATTTTTTACTGGATGAAGCGTGAAATAGAAGAACGTAAGGAAAGCTGCAAGAAGTCATCAGGTCTACCCGTGGCTGTCCCTGTAGGAAACATACATCTATATGCCATTGTTCCTGCATGAAGTGCGAGACGTAAGACCATGGGAAAGCTGCAAGAAGCCATCAGGCCTAAGCATGGCTATCCCTGTAAAAAAAAAATAATAATAATAATAAATAAGTAAATAAAATAAAATAAAATAAAAATAAAATACAAATCTATAAATCTATTTTCGTGGATGAAGTTTTAAACATTAGTACATAAAGGAAGTTGCAAGAAGCCATCAGACCTACACGTGGCTATTCCCATATAAAACCTACTTGTATACCTATGCCTTCCTATCATCATTGTCCATAAGTTTATCATATTCTTTCAGCTTCCTCTTGACTCAACACTAACAATGAAATTTTGGATGTTCTTTTGTGTTATTCTCTTTTAGGATTGGCATCTTCAGTGAGATCTTTCCTTCCTATATTTTCGTTGCTCTTGGCCAGAGCCCTCTTGCATTAAAAAATACAAATAACTGCAAGAAAGTTGTGGTACTCAGATCGTCCAGTACAGGCCTTACCATTTAGTTGTTCATGGTTCCTCGCTCCATTCTCAGAGAGCGACACATATTTCAAGTTTATCACTCAGTAAGTTAATTATTAATCGACTATATGATTTAGAAATGTTACATGTAAATACTTAGTATGTTATAGCTCTAGATGTATGCAATATATAATAGTTCTGCACAATAATACAAAGGAAAGTTTTGAAATATAATAACTTGGGTAAATTGCAAGATTCTGTAGTTTCATAAAAAGCGAACAATATTTTCTTCATATCAAAAACAAGATACGACACAAAATGTACCTTAATAAAATTTTCACGCTACTGACGTGGAAAATAAATAACCATGAAGATACACTTTTTGAAAACTTCCGCTATGATCGAGAAAACAATGACCTGGGCCCGTATTAATAAACACTTTGAAAGCTAAAAGCTACTCACAAAGTAAAGATTACTTTCAAAGCTGCTCCTACCTCCTAAAAAAAAAAAAAACTCAAATTTGCGAGTTTGCTCCTGGAAGTGCTCTCAAAGTGGACGAAAGATAAAAGTCCCATGGAGGGACTTTTACAGTTAGGAGTGAAGTTTCTTTTGTCAACAAAGACGGAATATACGTACATACATGCATACACATCTGTGTGTGAGTGTTTGTGTATTATATATATATATATATATATATATATATATATATATATATATATATATATATATATATATATATATATATATATATATATATATATATATATATATATATATATATATATATATATATATATATATATATATATATATATATATATATATATATATATATATATATATATATATATATATATATATATATATATATATATATATATATATATATATATATATGAGAGAGAGAGAGAGAGAGAGAGAGAGAGAGAGAGAGAGAGAGAGAGAGAGAGAGAGAGAGAGAGAGAGAGAGAGAGAGAGAGGGAGAGAGAGAGAACAACAATGTCTGCCCATACAGTCTTCTTTTGCTTGGAGGTCACTCCCGGATCATTTTTTGTATTTTGTTATTTTTTTTCTCTCTCTCTTTCCTCTGTGAGGTTTACAAGGAGTAACGTTTCATAGCTGCATTATTTTTTTTTTTTTTCACTCTTAAACCGGCTACCGTCCTTTGCATACATCCTGAGAAGACAAGCGGGTTGTTGGCTTGGTGTGGAGAGCGTCGCCTTGTTTACGTAAACCAAATTATCGACATGTCCGGAAATTACATATCGCTCTTAATAATGCTCAGAAATAGTCTAGAATTACTTAGAAATACTCAAGATTAATTCACAAACATCAACTACAACCAAAAGAGCGACATCTTCTTAGATTTGATTCAAAATAATGTTGCTACATTTAGAAAAGCAGCTACTTTAGCGGCATTTCTACTGCTAGCAGTAACTTTGACAATAAAAGTTGCTTTTCGGAGCAACTTTTAGGAGCAAAATCGAAGATAAAAAGCACTTCTAGGACTGTTCCTAGAAGTATTCCTAGGAGTCTTAATTAATCTCAAGAAGATCACGGCGGCGACACATAAAAGGAAGACAGCGAAAAGATAATAATAGTAATAATAACCACTATAGAAAAGCTCCGATACTCCCGCACTGATACTCCCGCACTGTACTCTCCTTTTACGATCGAGAAAACACCAACTTGTCTCCCAGGAAGACCACAGCACAAAGAAGATCACGGCAGCGACACGTGACGGCAAGAAAACGAGCATGTGATCATAGCAACAATAAGCACGATACAGAAAACTCTGTGATATTCCTACACTGAACGGCTTCTTTCTACGATCAAAAAAATTTACTTGCACATGACCCCAAGGGGAGCACTGCAGCGACACGTGGCGGGAACACAGCGAACAGGTGATCATATTAATAATAATCACTATATAGAAAACAATACTCCTGCACTGAACGGCTTCCTTCTCTCGTGAATTATGATGCTAGTCTTCTGCACACAGCGAGGCACGGTATCATCAAGGTATCCCAATTGACCGTGCGGGATAATGGGACTCAACGCAATCTGGATCCTTGGACTTTTTCCATTGAGAGCGAGCGGCAGGTGCGTGGCGCTGCTGGTCTTCGTTGCGTTGCTTCAAATTGCTCGTCAGGTTCGGGATTTATTACAATGGTAGTGCCCACTGGAAAGCTCCTTCCGTGAACTGATCGAATGTATATATTTTATTTTTTTCGTGTGTGTGTGTGTGTGTGTGTGTGTGTGTGTGTGTGTGTGTGTGTGTGTGTGTGTGTGTGTGTGTGTAAAAAATAATAATATTCTGTTTATTAATCTACAAACGTACAGCTGAAAATCCACATGTTACATTCTTATATACTAACATACATACTACATACATCTTACTACATCTTAAGCATACATTTAACCCTAAGGTAGTATCTTACAATTTGATACTATGGCTGCCAGATGGCGACGGTCAACCTAATAGACAGGTCCTGGATGGTCAGGCCACCCCGTGTGTATTTTTTCTATTCAGAATTTGTTTCTCTTACCTAGCAGCGGATCACAACTTCCGACTTACACCAAATACCTAATTATTGTCAGGGGCTACACTGTAAAGAAGTCCTCCCAAAGACTTCTGAGCCCGGGCCTCCCGAGAGTGAATCGGGCACGCTAGCCACTGAGCTACCAGGCCGTGTGTATGTGTGTGTGTGTGTGTAGATGTTGGAAAGATTCAAACCTACACTTCCTGACATTTGACCTTTCAGAGAGAGAGAGAGAGAGAGAGAGAGAGAGAGAGAGAGAGAGACGGAGAGAGAAACGTCCAAGGTATAGGGTACGTTGTTGAGCTGCCAGTGAGGGAGAAGAATAGCAATGGTAAGGAAACAAGTAAGAAGTATCTCTTCACTTGATAAGACTACTAATAGTGCTTATTGCTCACATGAAGGCTTGTAAGTTCTGAGCTACTGGCAGGTAAATTGGTGTGGTAGTCCGGTGGTGTGGTAGTGTGGCAGTGTGGGAGTGTGTCAGTGTGGTGCCAAGCGAGTAGTGAGAGTAGAGTAGGGTGGTTGCGAAGTTTGTAATGAAATGGTGTGCCAGTGTAAGATGATCCCTACATGTTGTAAGATAGTGTAAGGTGTTGTGTGTCGTCATGGCTATAAGCAGGTAAGCAGGCAGGCAGGCAGGTGTGTGTGTGTGTGTGTGTGTGTGTGTGTGTGTGTGTGTGTGTGTGTGTGTGTGTGTGTGCGTTTTAGTGAAAGAATGCTAGTGCCCCCCTCTCTCTCTCTCTCTCTCTCTCTCTCTCTCTCTCTCTCTCTCTCTCTCTCTCTCTCTCTCTCTCTCTCTCTCTCTCTCCAAAATAAATATGTTATCTGATCCTATTAACTAAAATCCTCCATAAGTGTGAGCAGCTACTGGTAACTGATAACTCTTACACATTAATATTATTCCGGGAACTGCATCCGTCAGCTGTGGCACGAGCAGATCTGTGTCGCTGTCCCTGTCTCTTATTCTCTATTTCTCTTTCTCTCTCGCTGTGTGCCTTCGCCCTCTTGTTAAGCTTGTCATCTTCATCATCATCATTCCCTTCGTCCTTCGAGTGTTCATGTTCCCCCTCTAGGTCTTGTCTTCTCTTCTTCCTCTTCCTCCTCTTCTTACTTCACCTCCTCCTCCTCCTCCTCCTCCTCCTCCTCCTCCTCCTCCTCCTCCTCCTACTTTTCATCCTCTTCCTTCTCCTCTTCCCCCAGATCAATTTTGTCTATTTTCTTTACGTTATTTCTTTGGAGTGATTTTTTTTTTTCTTTTCACGTAAGAGGGGCTCTTACACCTCTTAGTAGGAAATAGAGAAGCAGGCAAGGAGTTCCAGAATTTAAGAATAAGATTGCAAAGAAATCAAGGTACACCCGCTCCATGCTTCCACAGATCTTGTTTTCCTCGTCCTCCTCCTCCTCCTAGATCAGTTTTATTCATATTCTTTAAATTACTTCCTTGACGAACTTAAAATGCATAAGGGTACAAACAAATCGTCAAGGTACACCTGCTTAATCTCCCATGAAGAGACGCGAGTCAACACGGTGCGCATGAGAGGAGCAAATAAACTTCTTTACGCATGACAAACACAAAGTCGCTCCCGGCAGCCTCCAGTTTCGCCGGGGTAAGGTGGGTAAGGTCGTCGCCACGCTCCCCGCCTCTCATTAACGGGGAAAAAATTCTGGGGTCGTCACATCACCGCGGCCTCGAGTGCTCGCTCCTACACATGGCACGGAACTCAGGTGCTGGGATGCCAAATGTTGGTTCTTCTACTACTGATGTTGCTGCTTTTACTACTACTTCTACTACTACTACTACTACTACTACTACTACAACTACTACTCCTACTACTACTACTAATGCTGCTTCTGCTGCTGCTGCTGTTGCTGTTACTACTACTACTACTACTACTACGCACTACGATCGTTTGCTTCTGCCATTACAGCTACTACTGCGCCCACTACTATTAATTTTGTTTTATTATTACTATTACTATTGTTCCTGTTGTAACTACTACTACTACTACTACTACTACTACTGCTACTACTACTACTACGTATTACGGTCAATGCTGCTGCCATTACAGCTACTACTGCGCCCGCTACTATTAATTTTGTTTTATTATTACTACTACTATTGTTCTTGCTGTTACTACGACTACTATTACTACTACTACTACTACTACTACTACTACTACTACTACTACTACTACTAATACTACTAATACTACTAATACTACTACTACTACTACAGGGACTGCCACGTGTGGGCCTGACGGGTTCTTGCGGCTTCCCTTATTTTCTTATGTTCTTAGTATTGCCACTATCTCTGCGTCCACTAGTACTACTACTACTACTACTATTACTAGTACTACAACTACAACTACTACTACTACTATTACTACTTCTACTACTGTTACTACTACGACTACTACTATTACTATTGCCGCTATTGCAAGATCGCAATTCTACGGTTTTCTCCCATATCAGTTCTCTGTTACGTAACCAAAGCTTTCGCGACAGTCAAAATGTTTCGTTCAATGAGGAAAAATAAATAAAATCTACCTCAAACCTTCCCCTTTACACTTTACTCTGTATTCCTTGCCGGTGCTACGAGTAAAGAAAATATGCAGAGAGAGAGAGAGAGAGAGAGAGAGAGAGAGAGAGAGTGTGTATACATACTTCATTATCACGCTGCACTTGTACGCAACTTCAAAAAATAATTACACTCGCCGTATTGTTTAGTTGTCACATGGGGCTTGGGTTCCTTACGCGAGTATTTAAAGTTGTGCGGTGGCTGCCATTGCGCGAGGCCTTTCAAGCACCGTTAATTATCCACGGCTGGCTGGAGTGACGTAATGAAGCAAGTTATTATCCTGCCAGCATTATGTTCTACGCCGGTACTAATTAACTCCTCATTCGCTCTGCACCGGTCCGTCGGGCGGGTGAGTCTCTCCCGATGGGCGTCCTTTGAGGGAACACAGCACAGAACGTCCTTACATGTACTACGTGCTTCTCCGCCCATCCACGTCCTGACGCTCCTGTCCTGCCTCGCCCCGTTCCCGTCTGGTTCCTGTCTTGTTCCCGTCTGATTTCGTCCCATCCCCGCCACATCCAGTCCCACCTCGCCCCGTCTCTGTCTCGTCCTGGCCATGTCCCCGTCCCATCCCCCGTTTTGTCCCCGTCCTGTCCCCTCTTCTGTCACATTTCGTCCCGTCCCCGCTTTGTCCCCGTCCTGTCCCTGTCTCAACTCGTTCTCGTCACCGTCCCCTCCCTGTTTTGTCCCCATCCTGTGCCCGTCCCGTCCCGTTCCGTCCCTGTCCTGCGCCTGTCCCGTCACATCACGTCCCTCTTCGTCCCGTCCGTCCCCGTCCTGTCCTCGCCTCGTCCCGTCCAGCCTAGTTTCTGTCTTGTCCCGTCCCAGGCTCGCTTTCGTCATCCCCGTCTGATCCTGTCTTCTCCCTCTGCCACGTTTGCTTATTATGAGGACTTTTCAGAGTCGTCTCATATTAATTATTTACATACTTGTTTCAAATTAGGACATTTCCACGAAGCGCATTGCTTTCTGTTCACATGACTTAGGAGCCGCCGGGGACACGTTAATTAGCTAGTTCACTGAAATCTTATGTTTATGTGATTCATTAGATGATTATTAACCTTTGCATCTTCTTTATTATCCTTCTTGCTGTCTTATCTTTGTAAAAGCATTCTACAGTGCCACACACAAGTCAGGTTTGGTAGACTTCTTGAAACGCACAAAAAAAACAAAGGAGAGACGCTCACGTAGGCAGCTGAGTGACTGTTTTCATTTCGAGACAAACAACAGCGGTCTGGAGGCTTATCAATTAGCCTTCTTATATACTGGCAATGGTATACTGATACAAGCAATCCTATATTCTATAACATCCCTCGATAACATCTTTGCCCTTCATTACATATCATCTTTTTTTAACCTTCCTTTCTTGATCTGAATTGTGTTTCTGGAAACAAATCATAAGCATGTTGAGCCGAGGAGGCATCGGTCGCTGCACTGCGTGGCTCTTCTACGGAAACACTTACCTACATGACGTCGTGAATGGTATCCTTTTATCGAAACAACGAAAATAACTTCCCGGTATGTCCCAGCTACGTCAACTGTATGGTTTATTAACGCACTCATGGTGATGGGAGACACGCAGGTAAATAACGGGGGGAGGGAGTGTCATGGGAGGTAGGAAGGGGAGCGCTTAATACTTCCCAGGTGGAAATCGTTAAAGCAATACACATGGACGGTATATCAAGGCAACATCTGCCGCTGACAGCCCAAGCAGCGCACTCAGATAAAGGAAGAGAAATGGAAACCCAAACTGAATCCTGCTTGTCTCTCTCAAACCTCGGGAAGGAAACGGGTTAAGTTGCAATAGAAAAGTCATGTGTTGAACAAAACGTTGCATACAGAAAACTAGTATCAGAGAACTAACTACACAACCTCCTACAACCATCACGCCTCCTGTACTCCTTGATATTGTGCGGGACTCTTAATTATGAAGCAATTCGTGTCACCATGCCAGTTACTATACCAAATGAAAGCAACTGGATTTGGTGACATCACTTCTTGGGACGACTTTCCATATGTAAGAGAGGCTCTGATCGAGGGCAGCAAAACTTATAAAAAAGATATAAAAAAACTGCTGAAGGTGAAAATAAATGAATAAAGCGATTACTGAAGGTGCCAGTCCCTGAAGTAAACAGTTCACAAGCAAGTCCAAATTACCATCAGCCTTGAAAATAGTTGGTTTGTAAAAGTAAGCACACTTAGAGATACGTTCCGGGAAGCAGCGGCAGCAAGGCAGGCGGCCAGACATATACAGTAATAGCCGAGCCTCACCTGCGGGCCACCCAGACCTGCTCGCCACCCTCCACCCGCCGCTGACGTCACCGCGACAAGGAAGGGAAGTCATCAGCAGGGCGCTGAGTCACAACACCCAGCAAGGCAATGTAAGGTGGCGGGAAAGGTCATGACATCACCATACTTCATCACACCACTATAGCATCATAGCACAACACCTCACCACCACAGCACCACACCACACCTCACCACACTTCTTCAAAGCATCACACCTAATGCAGGACACTACAACACATCCCCACACCTCACCAAACCACCACAGCACCACACCCCTTGCACGACACTACCACACCTCACCTCACCACACACCACTACACTTCACGCACGCAACGCACACTTACACCAACATACACCTGTTAAACACACTATTCAAATTCGATTCTTTTTTCCTCTCTCATTTCTTCTTCTCCCTTTGAAATCTGCTTCATATATCGTCAAGCGAAATGATAGATAAATATCTTTCCACGTTAATGCGCGCCTTTAGGTTCTTTTTTAATGATTAAAAGCAGGCTGTTCCAGAGTTCACCGATGAAACAGATAAAGGAGCGATGACTGGTTCATGCCTGCGTTTGTAAGATGATGATGATGGATGTGAGAATTAGTGGAGACTGAAGTGTACCTCGACAGTAAGGAGGGAGATTGATACAGTTGACAAATAGCAGATAGAACAGTGTGATTGTAGAGTGGTGTGTGATGCCTCGCTGGTCAGAATCGAAGGGCGTCGGAGCCACCTCGGCCTCCTTAACACTGTCATACAAATAAAGCACACGCACAAGACATCGCTTACCCGACCCTGACAAGTGATAGTGGTGGTCGAAGTTTCAAAAGGTTTGGCAATGTAGAAAGAATAGGCAGAAATGAGATGAAGAGGAGGAAAATGAAGATCAAGAAGGATGCAGTGGATGTGAAATAAGAGGACAGCGTTGGAATAATTGCAAGGAAGGGAGGAGAAAGGACTGTGCAACAGTGTAGTGTCTGCACAAGAACAAATTGAAACTGTTCTGTCGAGGCCACTACCTCCAGTGAGTTTCGGGGAACGAGCGTCGGAATATGGTAGTATATATATATATATATATATATATATATATATATATATATATATATATATATATATATATATATATATATATATATATATATATATATATATATATATCTCTCTCTCTCTCTCTCTCTCTCTCTCTCTCTCTCTCTCTCTCTCTCTCTCTCTCTCTCTCTCTCTCTCTCTTACTCACACCCCATAATTATCACCACCCTTGACACTCGGCCATTCAATGCATTAGGTCACTATTGGTATATGTCTAAATGACAATGTTTTCAGGAAGAACGAGGTGAAGACTGCTCTGAATGGCCCAGAGAGAGAGGGAGAGAGAGAGAGAGAGAGAGAGAGAGAGAGAGAGAGAGAGAGAGAGAGAGACTTGTACTAGTGAGTGAGAAAGGACAATATTTATCAAGGACAAAAGGAAAAAGTCCAGCATAAGACGATTCTAAGAAGTGACAGGAGAAGGAAGAGGAGGAGGAGGAGGAGGAGGAGGAGGAGGAGGAGGAGGAGGAGACGAAGAGGACGACGAGACAGAAGACGAAGACGAAGGCGATAACGAAGACGAAGACAAAGAAGACAAAGAAAAGAAGAAGAAGAAGAAAAAAAAGGGCTTTTCTCCTGTTTCTTCCTGTTCTTCCCTTCATTCTTTCCCTCTTTCTCTTATTTTCCTTTTAACGTTTGGTCTTCATAATCTTTCTGTTGTTGTTGTTTTTGTTGTTGTTGTTGTTGTTGTTGTTGTTGTTGTTGTTGTTGTTGTTGTTGTTGTTGTTGTTGTTGTTGTTGTTGTTGTTGTTGTTGTTGTTGTTGTTGTTGTTGTTGTTGTTGTTGTTGTTGTTGTTGTTGTTGTTGTTGTTGTTGTTGTTGTTGTTGTTGTTGTTGTTGTTGTTGTTGTTGTTGTTGTCCTTCTTCTTCTTCTTCTTCTTCTTCTTCTTCTACTCCTTTCTTCTTCTTCTTCTTCTCCTTCTTCTTCTTATTATTATTATTATTATTTCTTCTTCTTCTTCTTCTTTTCATTACCTTCTTCTTATTATTGGTTTTGTACCTGTTCTTTTTGATTACCTACCTTATTATCTTTTTATTCTTCTTGTTCCTGTTCTTATTCTTGTTCTTGCTTTTTTTCTCCTTCTCCTCCTCCTCCTGCTCCTCCTCCTCCTCCTCCTCCTCCTTCTTCTCCATCAGCACAGCCAAACCAAATTTTAACACGGAATATCAGGTTTTGCAATCAACTTACAGCTTACCGTTTAGTTTGCCTGTACTGAGTCTTGAACCTCCCGATAACCTTTTACTACCTTATAAATGTGTAGCTAATTTAACACAGCGGCTTAGGGAACAATACGTTTAATGAGCAGATATAAGTAAAGATATGTACAAATGGATAGAAATATTCAATACTTTACATGCATATCTATCAAAGACACAGATATAAAGACCAAAAAGATAGATAGGTAGCTAGATAGATAGACAGACTGATAAACAAACAGATAGATAGATAGATAGATAGATAGATAGATATACAGACAGACTGGTAGGCAAATAAATAGATGGACAGTTAGATGGACAGACAGATAGATAGATAAATGCATTGCTAAATAAATAGACAGATGTATTTATAGATAGGTAGATAGGTAGATAGGTAGATAGATAAATAGACAGATAAACAGATAGATAGATAAGTAGGTAGAATGGTAAAGAAACAGACAGACAGACAGATAAACAGACAGACGGACAAACAAACAAATAAACAAATAAATAAACAAACAAGCAAACCAACAAAAAAAAAAACAGACAAACAGACAGACGGAAGGAAAGACGAACTAGCTGCTAATCACCTTTCAAAACTTCAAAGTGAAAGAAAGCAAAGATCCCTGTGCACGAGGTGAGGCAATACTGCTCTTTTGAAAGTGTCTAAGACGAAGAGAAGGACGGAGGGGGAGAGGAGGAAAGACTTAAAAATAGTTAAATCGATGCTCAAAGAGAGAGAGAGAGATAAAAAAAAAAAAAAAACTTCACTGCTGAAATCAGTTAGCTAGAATTCACCCTCGGATTAGGAGTGGTGATGCAGATTTCAGCTGAATGGTGGATCAACATTTTATTCATAAGCCTTAATTAGGCCATGAGCAAGTAATGTCATAAGAGACGGAGTAAAGGCTGTGTTATATATATGAGCATGATACGTGAGTGTGTATCGTTTGTAGGTGTAAGAGTATATAAGTTTATCTCTCTCTCTCTCTCTCTCTCTCTCTCTCTCTCTCTCTCTCTCTCTCTCTCTCTCTCTCTCTCTCTCTCTCTCTCTCTCTCTCTCTCTCTCTCTCTCTCTCTCTCTGTTTACCTATTTGTGTTTGGATATTTCTCTGTCTCTTTCTGTTTGTCTGTCTCTCTTCCTCTGTGTTTCTCTGTTTAAGATTAATTTTGTTTGTTTGTCTCTGTCAGTTTCCGCCTGTCTGTCTGTCTATTTGTTTGTGTATTTCCGTATGTCTATTTGCCTGTATAAGGTTAATTATGTTTGTTTATTTTGTCTGTCCGTCTATTTGTGTGTTTTGTATGGATGAAGATCTCTCTCTCTCTCTCTCTCTCTCTCTCTCTCTCTCTCTCTCTCTCTCTCTCTCTCTCTCTCTCTCTCTCTCTCTCTCTCCTCTCTCTCTCTCTCTCTCTCTCTCTCCATACCTGCTATCGTTACCTTCAGCATATAATAAAGCGTAACTGTAACACCTCACTTTTTTCTTATTTGTTTCCCACCGTCCTCCGCAGCTTTGCATATTTTACCGTCGTTTACAGTTACTCTCATGGTCACTGTTCTTTTGATCATGATAAGCACACAACTCATTCCCCTCCAGCGGTTCTTCTTCACAATGCTTTCTATTCCCACCCATTGTTTTTACATTCCTCTTCCTACCACAGTAGCGAATTCTTATCTTCATCTCTTCTTACTCTTTTTTTGTAGGTAAATACACATTAAAACAATTTCCCTTATTTTTTTACTGCGCGTTATCACGTGTTTAAGTTCAGGAGGATATGATCCTGTTATCTCGAGAACTGAACTAATCTGCAACCTTTCCATGGAACTTTATTTCATCATAAGCACAAAAGAATATATGAGGACAAGTGAAGCTGCTGTATAAGATGAGTCTCCATCTACGGACACAATTTTATTACATTACCTATTTCCATCTATTATCCCCATCCATAAATTTCTTAAGTATTTTAAAGCTCCCTATTGATTCGGCATCAACAACCTGATTACTGAATTTATTCCACTAATCTACCAATCTATCGGAAAATTAGCTCTATCCTATCTTTTTTTTTCAAAATTTATCAAGCTTGAGCCCGTTATTTCTTGCTCAGTTCTGATTACTAACACTGTTTGGCTTTCTGGAGGCCAATACTAAACACCAAAGACTGTTTCGTGATCTTTTATGAGTCTCCATCTACGGACACAATTTTATTCGTCGCTAATTGTATGAATGTTACTTGATGCTTATTTGCCACCTCGAATAAGTTCTCTCTCTCTCTCTCTCTCTCTCTCTCTCTCTCTCTCTCTCTCTCTCTCTCTCTCTCTCTCTCTCTCTCTCTCTCTCTCTCTCTCTCTGTGTGTGTGTGTGTGTGTGTGTGTGTGTGTGTGCGGGCGCGAGCTGAAAAAGCCTATAATCTGCAGAAAGTGAGCTTGTAAACCGGTTCGTGTGTTTAAAGTATCCTTTAAATCTTCTTGAACCTCTTCCTATTGGCATAGAATCTCGCTGTTGTCAGAGAAAGCTTTCGTGGGTGCTCAGTCTTTATATCTCGAAAAGGTCTTATCTTGTCGTCCTTATTATATGAGTAAGTCGATCTGCTGGTCTGCTATTTGAACTTTGTATCTGGTATGTCTTAATGAATGTAAGATTTTTATTTGTTTATTTTGTTTCTATTTTTCTCATTTATTTTATGTCCCCGTTTATATTCATTTGTCATTTATCTATTTTTTGACACGTTATCTATATTTATTTTTTTTTTCACCCGTTAAGAATTCTAGCGAAGGGTAGAACGGTACGAAGAGAAAGCCCATTCACGAGGTCGCTTCCAAGAATAAAATTCCTAGAAGTTAGCCAGATTAGTTTCCGACGTGTGTGTTGGTACTATTTAAAATATTGCTTACATTTGTTTGCTATCGTGATACCCTAGTGAGCACTGGTTTTACAGCTGAGGGTTGCTTCCTTCTAGAGAGAGAGAGAGAGAGAGAGAGAGAGAGAGAGAGAGAGAGAGAGAGAGAGAGAGAGAAGGAAAAAAATTGTCTGTCAAGTATATCATGTGGATTTTGCTACTTGCTAGAACAGTTTTGGAGGGTTTATCAGCTCTTCCGAATTTATTGCGTGCACAAGTCAAGCGTCCTTCACTTAAAAGCAGATTAATTTAGTTGTTTTGTCTGTTCCCTTTCTGACTTCAGTATAATTTTTCGCTATTTCTTGACATATACGTATACACTGTGCCATTTTTCCGAAGCCTTCCCTATACCACCCCCTCCAGCTCTCTCTCTCTCTCTCTCTCTCTCTCTCTCTCTCTCTCTCTCTCTCTCTCTCTCTCTCTCTCTCTCTCTCTCTCTCTCTTTCTGGTACATTCTATCATTCCTTCCTTCTTCCTCCACGTCACTGTTCGTTTCACCGGCCAGCCATAAACAATCGCTCTGCAGTTTGGAGACACATTCACTCGAGATTTGCCTCCGCGTCACAATATTTATTCGTATACCGCTCGGCATTTTTCCCTCAGTCTTTCGTCGCATCAAAGTCCAGCGTGAATCTGACCGGGCATCGTTCACTGGATTCTATTTCACTATTCATTGCATCTATACTTTCACAGATAGTAAGGAAAATCTGTTTTTTATTCATTCTTTTTTTTTTTTTTTATTCGTATAGTCATGGAGGTCTTCCCTAAAGTCTTTCCTGCAAAACAGATGCAAGTCAGGAGTCGGAGTGAAATGGCTCATGTAACCAGTTGACGAGAAGCGAAAAATCATGGGCGAGATAGGCTATGAAATACATGACGGTGCTTTCCCTTATAACAAATGACTGTAATGAACACGATAAACTGGAACAGCTTCAGATAATGAATGAATGTTTCGTGTTCCATGAACTAGTCCTCTCTCTCTCTCTCTCTCTCTCTCTCTCTCTCTCTCTCTCTCTCTCTCTCTCATATATATATATATATATATATATATATATATATATATATATATATATATATATATATATATATATATATATATATATATATATATATATATATATTTTTTTTTTTTTTTTTTTATTTTTTTTTTTTTTTTATGTAGGAAGGATACTGGCCAAGGGCAACAAAAATCTAATAAAAAAAATGCCAACTGAAATGCCAGTCCCATAAAAGGGTCAAAGCAGTGGTCAAAAATTGGTGGATAAGTGTCTTGAAATCTCCCTCTTGAAGGAATTCAAGTCATAGGAAGGTGGAAATACAGAAGCAGGCAAGTATATATATATATATATATATATATATATATATATATATATATATATATATATATATATATATATATTTTTTTTTTTTTTTTTTTTTTTTTTTTTTTTTATGTAGGAAGGATACTGGCCAAGGGCAACAAAAATCTAATAAAAAAAATGCCAACTGAAATGCCAGTCCCATAAAAGGGTCAAAGCAGTGGTCAAAAATTGGTGGATAAGTGTCTTGAAATCTCCCTCTTGAAGGAATTCAAGTCATAGGAAGGTGGAAATACAGAAGCAGGCAGGGAGTTCCAGAGTTTACCAGAGAAAGGGATGAATGATTGAGAATACTGGTTAACTCTTGTGTTAGAGAGGTGGATAGAATAGGGGGTGAGAGAAAGAAGAAAGTCTTGTGCAGCGAGGCCGCGGAAGGAGGGGAGGCATGCAGTTAGCAAGATCAGAAGAGCAGTTGGCATGAAAATAGCGGTAGAAGACAGCTAGATATGCAACATTGCGGCAGTGAGAGAGGGGCTGAAGACAGTCAGTTAGAGGAGAGGAGTTGATGAGACGAAAAGCTTTTGATTCCACCCTGTCTAGAAGAGCAGTATGAGTGGAACCCCCCCAGACATGTGAAGCATACTCCATACATGGACGGATAAGGCCCTTGTACAGAGTTAGCAGCTGGGGGGTGAGAAAAATTGGCGGAGACGTCTCAGAACACCTAACTTCATAGAAGCTGTTTTAGCTAAAGATGAGATGTGAAGTTTGCTCTGCCCCAATTAGAAATTTTAGAAAGATCAGAAGTCAGGCGTTCTGTGGCTTCCCTGTGTGATATGTTTACCTTCTAAAGGGTTGGACGTCTATGAAAAGACGTGGAAAAGTGCAGGGTGGTATCATCAGCATAGGAGTGGATAGGACAAGAAGTTTGGTTTAGAAGATCATTAATGAATAATAAGAAGAGAGTGGGTGACAGGACAGAACCCTGAGGAACACCACTGTTAATAGATTTAGGAGAAGAACAGTGACCGTCTACCACAGCAGCAATAGAACGGTCAGAAAGGAAACTTGAGATGAAGTTACAGAGAGAAGGATAGAAACCGTAGGAGGGTAGTTTGGAAATCAAAGCTTTGTGCCAGACTCTATCAAAGGCTTTTGATATGTCCAAGGCAACAGCAAAAGTTTCACCAGTCTCTAAAAGAGGATGACCAAGACTCAGTAAGGAAAGCCAGGAGATCACCAGTAGAGCGGCCTTGACGGAACCCATACTGGCGATCAGATAGAAGGTTGTGAAGTGATAGATGTTTAAGAATCTTCCTGTTGAGGATAGATTCAAAAACTTTAGATAAGCAGGAAATTAAAGCAATAGGACGGTAGTTTGAGGGATTAGAGCGGTCACCCTTTTTAGGAACAGGTTGAATGTAGGCAAACTTCCAGCAAGAAGGAAAGGTAGATGTTGACAGACAAAGCTGAAAGAGTTTGACTAGGCAAGGTGCAAGCACGGAGGCACAGTTTCGGAGAACAATAGGAGGGACCCCATCAGGTCCACAAGCCTTCTGAGGGTTTAGGCCAGCGAGGGCATGGAAAACGTCATTGCGAAGAATTTTAATACGTGGCATGAAGTAGTCAGAGGGTGGAGGAGAGGGAGGAACAAGCCCAGAATCGTCCAAGGTAAAGTTTTTAGCAAAGGTTTGAGCAAAGAGTTCAGCTTTAGAAACAGATGTGATAGCAGTGGTGCCATCTGGTTGAAGTAGAGGAGGGAAAGAAGAAGAAGCAAAGTTATTGGAGATATTTTTGGCTAGATGCCAGAAATCACGAGGGGAGTTAGATCTTGAAAGGTTTTGACATTTTCTGTTAATGAAAGAGTTTTTGGCTAGTTGGAGAACAGACTTGGCATGGTTCCGGGCAGAAATATAAAGTGCATGAGATTCTGGTGATGGAAGGCTTATTACCTTTTGTGGGCCACCTCTCTATCATGTATAGCACGAGAACAAGCTGTGTTAAACCAAGGTTTAGAAGGTTTAGGACGAGAAAAAAGAGTGAGGAATGTACGCCTCCATGCCAGACACTATCACCTCTGTTATGCGCTCAGCACACAAAGACGGGTCTCTGACACGGAAGCAGTAGTCATTCCAAGGAAAATCAGCAAAATACCTCCTCAGGTCCCCCCAACCAGCAGAGGCAAAACGCCAGAGGTACCTTCGCTTAGGGCGATCCTGAGGAGGGATTGGAGTGATAGGACAAGATAAAGATATGAGATTGTGATCGGAGGAGCCCAACAGAGAAGAAAGGGTGACAGCATAAGCAGAAGGATTAGAGGTCAGGAAAAGGTCAAGAATGTTGGGCGTATCTCCAAGACGGTCAGGAATACGAGTAGGGTGTTGCACCAGTTGCTCTAGGTCATGGAGGATAGCAAAGTTGTAGGCTAGTTCACCAGGATGGTCAGTGAAGGGAGAGGAAAGCCAAAGCTGGTGGTGAACATTGAAGTCTCCAAGAATGGAGATCTCTGCAAAAGGGAAGAGGGTCAGAATGTGCTCCACTTTGGAAGTTAAGTAGTCAAAGAATTTCTTATAGTCAGAGGAATTAGGAGAGAGGTATACAGCACAGATAAATTTAGTATGAGAATGACTCTGTAGTCGTAGCCAGATTGTGGAAAACTCGTATGATTCAAGAGCGTGGGCACGAGAGCAGGTTAAATCATTGCGCACATAAACGCAGCATCCAGGTTTGGATCGAAAATGAGGATAGAGAAAGTAGGACGGAACAGAAAAGGGGCTACTGTCAGTTGCCTCAGACACCTGAGTTTCAGTGAGGAAAAGAAGATGAGGTTTAGAAGAGGATAGGTGGTGTTCTACAGATTGAAAATTATATATATATATATATATATATATATATATATATATATATATATATATATATATATATATATATATATATATATATATATATATATATATATATATATATGCTATCCTTTACTACTACTTTTATTTTCTCAAAAGTTATAAGGTCAGGTCACCATGTGAGGACAGCGAGGTCTGTTGTGGCCTGTGTATCATGTTCTAGTGCTCGACCCGCCCACCAAGAAAGGTAAGCGTACCCGGCGTTAAAGTGAAAGTAATGAACATTTGTCAGAAGTTATTCTTTACTTATTTTCAGCTCTTCCATGCAAGGGTGGGAGTGATAAGCAGAGCAAGAAAAAAGGACCGGTAGAAACTGACTTCCAAATCGAAATCGGAAGAGAAAGACCATAATTTCAGAAACGACTTACTGTCTTAACACGTCTATTTTCAGAGGCCATAAAGATAATTAGCCTGGTTGTTAAGTGTTTCTCCTGTCAATAATGTTGAAATCTTGTTACTGTCACTAGAACCATACAAAACAATCTTGTAAGCCGGTGTAACTTCACTAGAGCCTTTTGAAAGTACTGAAGGTGCGACACTGAAGGTGCGTACCGAAGGTGTTTCAGAATATGCTTCAAAGTTGCATGGGTCCTCAAGCGTCTTCGCACCCTGTCACTCGTGGGAAGGCTGGGAAAGGGGAAACAGAGGGAGGGGAATGAACCAACATAGCCAGTCTATAACCCCGGGAAGTTAATAATGCTTCAGTCCGTTAAGTGGAGCGTTCCAGCATCATGCACGTGATCACCAACACACCGTAGCCATAGAAACGTGGGTCTCTGTGTCATACGCGGCTAGTCCCTTTAGGTTAGCTTGTCACTAGTGAGTGTTAACAAAGCTGACACAAACAGAAAAGAGAAAGTTAGAGAGAGAGAGAGAGAGAGAGAGAGAGAGAGAGAGAGAGAGAGAGAGAGAGAGAGAGAGAGAGAGAGAGAGAGAGAGAGAGAGAGAGAGAGAGAGAGAGAAGTGTGAGAAATGTATTTTTTTCAACAAATCTTTCTCACAAATAGCTCCCAATCCTGCTAATGAACTACCACCCACTCAGATTTCTCACAGTTTTTATCTAATAGGTAACTATCCTAATTCTATGTTAAAGTCATTAATATCCATAATGATATCACTGAAATAATTTGCTCCCTTAAGAATAAAAAAAGTCCACATTAATGAGATACCTGTTGAAATTATAAAACAAAATAAAGAATTACTTGCCATTCCCTTACAATATTATTCAATCAATTAATTCGGACTGGAGTTCTCCTAATAGATTCAAGCAAGCAAAGATTATTCCACTTCATAAAGTTGGTAGTACAAGTGATATGTCCAATTATCGTCCAATCTCGATTTTACATATATTCCCTAAAATTTTCGAACTGTTAATGAAGAAAACTTAATAACATATCTAATTAAATGAAATATATTACATAATAAACAATCTGGATTTAGACCTGGAGTAAGTACTTTTGATGACATTCATACCTACACACCCGCCTCTATACAGTGCACTTAACAATAGTAAATCTAACATTTCGATGTTTATTGATTTTCGGAAGGCATTTGACAATCCACCCCAATATTCAAATAGATAAAATGTATCATTATGGGATTCGTGGCTGTATTCATGACTAGTTTTATTCCTATCTCAATAACAGAATTCAATACACTATATTTAATAAATAAGATTCCTTCCCCCATAGAACCAGTACATTTAGGCGTACCTCAAGGTAGTGTACTAGGAGCTATTCTCTTTTAATTGTACATCAACGACAACTGCAACATGTCTCAAACACTAAATAGTAAACTTTTTGCAGATTTCACTTTTTACATGATTGTTGACAATCTCTCAAATTTAATCAACCGTGCTAATGCTAACTAAAATCTCTGAATGGTTTTTATCTAATCGCTTAATCGCCAAAATTTATATCATGCTTTTTAAAAAACTACGATCAAATATCAACTACTTCCAAATCTTGCTTTACTAAATTATGATATTCTACAAGTGTATAAATTTCGGTTTCTTGGATTAATTATAGACAAAAGTTAAAATTTTAAACACAACCTGTCTAATCTTTTCCTAAAATTAGCCAGAACAGCTCCACTTCATCTTAAAGTAGAATCGTAGATACTATCAAACGTACTTAAATGAATGAATGAATATATATATATATATATATATATATATATATATATATATATATATATATATATATATATATATATATATATATATATATATATATATATATATATATATATATATATATATATATATATATATATATATATATATATATATAGGACACCGGCCAAGGGTAACAAAAATCCAATAAAAAAATGCCCACTGAAATGCCAGTCCCATAAAAAGGTCAAAGCAGTAGTCAAAAATTGATGGATAAGTGTCTTGAAGGAATTCAAGTCAAAGGAAGGTGGAAATACAGAAGCAGGCAGGATTCCAGAGTTTACCAGAGAAAGGGATCAATGATTGAGAATACTGGTTAACTCTTGCGTTAGAGAGGTGGACAGAATAGGGGTGAGAGAAAGAAGAAAGTCTTCTGCAGCAAGGCCGCGGGAGCAGGGGAGGCATGCAGTTAGCAAGATCAGAAGAGATCAGAAGAAGATCAAGAAGACAGCTAGAGATGCAACATTGCGGTGGTGAGAGAGAGAATGAAGACAGTCAGTTAGAGAGGAGTTGATGAGACGAAAAGCTTTTGATTCCACCCTGTCTAGAAGAGCACTATGAGTGGAACCCCCCCAGACATGTGAAGCATACTCCATACATGGACGGATAAGGCCCTTGTACAGAGTTAGCGGCTGAGGGGGTTGAGAAAAACTGGCGGAGACGTCTCAGAACACCTAACTTCATAGAAGCTGTTTTAGCTAGAGATGAGATGTGAAGTTTCCAGTTCAGATTATTAGTAAAGGACAGACCAAGGATGTTCAGTGTAGAAGAGGGAGTCAGTTGAGTGTCACTGAAGAAGAGGGGATAGTTGTCTGGAAGGTTGTGTCAAGTTGATAGATGGAGGAATTGAGTTTTTGCTCTGTCCCAATCAGAAATTTTAGAAAGATCAGAAGTCAAGCGTTCTGTGGCTTCCCTGCGTGTTTACCTCCTGAAGGATTGGATGTCTATGAAAAAACGTGGAAAAGTGCAGGGTGGTATCATCAGCGTAGGAGTGGATAGGACAAGAAGTTTGGTTTAGAAGATCATTACTGAATAATAAGAAGAGAGTGGGTGACAGGACAGAACCCTGAGGAACACCACTGTTAACAGATTTAAGAGAAGAACAGTGACCGTCTACCACAGCAGCAATAGAACGGTCAGAAAGGAAACTTGAGATGAAGTTACAGAGAGAAGGATAGAAGCTGTAGGACGGTAGTTTGGAAATCAAAGCTTTGTGCCAGACTCAATCAAAAGCTTTTGATATGACGGTAGTTTGAGGGATTAGAACGGTCACCCTTTTTAGGAACAGGCTGAATGTAGGCAAACTTCCAGCAAGAAGGAAAGGTAAATGTTGACAGACAGAGCTGAAAGAGTTTGACGGAGGCACAGTTTCGGAGAACAATAGGAGGGACCCCATCAGGTCCATAAGCCTTCCGAGGGTTTAGGCCAGCAAGGGCATGGAAAAGATCATTGTGAAGAATTTTATTAGATAGCATGAAGTAGTCAGAGGGTGGAGGAGAAGGAGGAACAAGCCCAGAATCGTCCAAGGTAAAGTTTTTAGCAAAGGTTTGAGCGAAGAGTTCAGCTTTAGAAATAGATGAGATAGCAGTGGTGCCATCTGGTTGAAATAAAGGAGGGAAGGAAGAAGAAGCAAAGTTATTGGAGATATTTTTGGATAGATTCCAGAAGTCACGAGGGTAGTTAGATCTTGAAAGGTTTTGACACTTTCTGTTCATGAAGGAGTTTTTTGGCTAGTTGGAGAACAGACTTGGTATGGTTCCGGGCAGAAATATAAAGTGCATGAGATTCTGGTGATGGAAGGCTTAAGTACCTTTTGTGGGCCATCTCTCTATCATGTATAACACGAGAATAAGCTGTGTTAAACCAAGGTTTGGAAGGTTTAGGTCGAGAAAAAGAGTGAGGAATGTACGCCTCCATGCCAGACACTATCACCTCTGTTATGCGCTCAGCACACAAAGACGGGTCTCTGACACGGTAACAGTAGTCTTTCCAAGGAAAATCAGCAAAATACCTCCTCAGGTCCCCCCAACTAGCAGGGGCAAAACGCCAGAGGCACCTTCGCTTAGGGGGATCCTGAGGAGGGATTGGAGCGATAGGACAAGATACAAATATGAGATTGTGATCGGATGAGCCCAATGGAGAAGAAAGGGTGACAGCATAAGCAGAAGGATTAGAGGTCAGGAAAAGGTCAAGAATGTTGGGCGTATCTCCAAGATGGATATGTCTGCTGTTTTCTTGTCTTTTATTTATTTATTTTTTTTTTTTGTAAAATTTCTCATATATATATATATATATATATATATATATATATATATATATATATATATATATATATATATATATATATATATATATATATATATATATATATATATATATATATATATATATATATATATATATATATATATATAATTTTTCATGTTTTCGAATTTTAGATTTTCATTTTAAAATCGTATAAATACGATTACATATGTTTAGTTATATTCCAAGTTTATTTTTTCTTATATTTTAAAATTCTGTCTTTTTTTATTGTTCGTCTCTTGCCTTTTGTCTGTGTCTTAGTATTTCGTGATTTATGTTTATATAGACTTCCTTTCTAGTTTGCCCAAAAGCTTTGTTTTGTTAAGGGCTGTTTTTTTCCACGTTAATTATCATATGTAATGTATTGTTTTGTAGGACAAACATAATAAAGTGTTTAAAGTGGTGTGAGAGAGAGAGAGAGAGAGAGAGAGAGAGAGAGAGAGAGAGAGAGAGAGAGAGAGAGAGAGAGAGAGAGAGAGAGAGAGAGAGAGATTGTAATGTGACTGAAAAATCTATCGAAAGACAAATTATAAAAGGCAACAATTGTATTTTAAACTGGCCAATACTCTCACACGCAGTACATTCACTATTTCGTATTTTTCATTATTAAACTCTAGAAATCTGCTTGTTATATATTTTCTCGCCTTCCTGTGATGAACTGTTTCCAGGGACGAGCATCAGGACATCTTAGAAAATGAATTAGTCATTCTAAACTCTTTTCTGTGGTTAACTCTTCACAAGCGGGAAAATAGTGTTTGTTCTTTTCCTTTCCCATCTTCTTTTCTTCTTCATTTTTCTTCTTCCTCTTCTTTTCTTCTTCTTCTTCTTCTTCTTCTTCTTCTTCTTCCTCTTCTTTTCTTCTTCTTCTTCTTCTTCTTCATCTTCTTTTCTCCTTTTTGTACTTCATCACCTTCATTATCGTAATTATCTTTTATATCGCCATCTTATTCATCATCATATTATATATTCATTTTCTTCATTATCGTGATCATTTTCATCATCGCCATCACCATCTTTTTTTCTTCTTCTTCTTTGTATCCCTGATCGACCTACTGTACTCAAGAAAATAATAATAACAATAGATTACAGTTACACAGTATTAATTTTCATTCTTCTGTGTACCAAAAGTGCACAGTATTCGAGGCGTTTTTTTTAATATCGTGCTATAAAATGAGGGAATACTTTCACCTTGGTTGATCTACTTACTGTACGTATTTAAAAACAGACCCAACTAAAGGTACACAATACTCAATTTCTATATAATTTTCTAATGTCCCATTTAATTCTCACCGAAACAACTTAGCGTTTGAGATGCTTTTGATATGACAGAGTAAAAATGAAGGAATATCGTCATCTCTTCCGATCTATTGCACGCAGTTATAAACTTACCTAAGTAGAGATACACAGTATCTCAACATCATTCTTTAACTTCAACTTCATTCTTTAATGCATCACTAAATTTTCACCAAAAGTTTCAGATTCTTTTAACATCTTACTGTAGAATATGCTCTCGGCTGTGGCTATTTTTTATTTTTTTTCCAATGGCGATGTTGAATCCTCGTAATATCATCACTAAAATTATAAAAGTATCCTTGAAACATAAATTACTAGTTCGGTCATCGTGTGTTTCTCTCAGGGACGATATTGAATCCTCATAAAACCATCACTAAAATTATAAATAAAACATCCATGAAACTCGAAAAACTTTCATTGAAGGCTAAAATGTTTGAGATATGATCTGCCATTCTCCATCCGCGTTTATATTTTGCCAACAATGTCTCTATATACATCTTTCTTCGTATTTCGTCAGTTATAGTGGATGACTGGGACAGACTCAGTAAATCGAGTTGGTAATGCCGAGTCACTGAGGAACTTTAAAAGAAGATTAGACAAACTTATAGACGAGGATACTAGTAGAAATAGGTAGGTATGTTTTATACAGGGACTGCCACGTGTATCCCTGATGGCTTCTTGCAGCTTTCCTTTTCTTATGGAACACTAGTTATTCTTGCCCTCCATGAAAGAATAAGTTTAGGTAATCTAAAGGCGTCTTAGTTTGTTATTTTCCATAAACAAAATTACTAACGAGAAAGTGAAAGACTACTCTTCAGCCCTTGAGCGTTTGAACTCAGTATCCCTTAATTTTTTAAGGCCATGTACTTATTTTCAATTTTTTTATTATCTCTTAAGCTGTCATTATTCATATCATTTAGTTTAATATCACCAGTACTTCGCCTCAGATATTTCTTTCTTCTTTTCCTTTAACTTTTGTTACAACCGCTTTATATACGAGTACCTTGTCCTATATCCCGTACACTACATTTCATTAAGTCAAGTCTTCCGCCTCATATTTTGTGTCCGACTGTTTTCTCTCCATCCTTTCCTGCTCCGTGCTGCAGGTGGCGTCCAGCTTACTTTGATGAGCTACTCGTGCACCATTCTTTGCTCTCGTGGTGATCCTTATTGTGTTTGAATACACACACACACACACACACACACACACACACACACACACACACACACACAGGTACTCTGACTAATTATGCTTACGTATTCTGTTTTTCTCCCTGTTTCTTATAACTTATACTATTTCAGGAGAGGAGTAACGAGACACCACCTTACGTACACCGGCTGCCTCGACTGGAAGTACACTTTTTTTTTTTTATTTACCTTACATTCTTCTTTTCTTGGCGAGCGACGACCAAGCGTATTTTTTCTAACCTTAGCCTAACTCCTTTAACCATAAAAAGAACTAGAGCCACAAAACTCAATTCCTCCAACTCGTCTCCCCATCCCATCTCCCCCTCAGCTGCTAACTCTGTACAGGGGCCTTATTCATGTATGGAGTGTGCTTCACATGTATAGGAGGGTTTCACTCATGCCGCTCTACTAAACAGGGTGGAATCAAGAACAATTCATTTTATCAACTCGTCTACTCTGACTATCTTCAACCTCTCTCTCACCGCAACGTTGCATCTCTTGGTATCTTCTACTGGTATTTTCACGCTAACTTCTCTTCTGATCTTCTTAACTGCATGCCTTTCCTCCTCCCACAGGCTCGTTGTACAAGACTCACCCGTATTCTGTCCACCTCTGTAATGCAAGAATTACCTAGTATTCTCAGTCATTCATCCCTTTTCTGGTAAATTGGAACTTTCTGGCTTCTGTATTTCCTCCTTCCTATGACATGAACTCTTTCAAGAGGGAGGTTTCAAGACACTTATCCTTCAATTTGTTATCCATCTTTTTATCTCGCTTTAAGGACTGAGAGCTCAGTGGGCGTTTTTCTCCGAACTTTTGTTGTCCTTGGCCAGTGGTCATCTTACATTAAAAAAATAAATAAATGAACGAAATTCATCATATCTTGTTTTTCTCACCTCTTGTTTCTCTTTTTCTAACTTTATGGTTCTCCTTTTTTTTTATTGATTATCTATTTTGGGATGGCATCGTGAGCAAACGTTTTATCCATTTTTTATTGATGTTTTTATTTCTTTTTTTTTCAGACCAAATTCCCTGCCACCCATGCGCACACACACACACACACACACACACACACACACACACACACACACACACACACACACACACACACACACGCACGCACAAGCGCGCGCGCAAGGAATTATCATATTCTCAAGAAAGACCCAAATAATATACTGAGACAAAAAAGAAAAAAGTAAACACCAAGCATGCCATCACCGGCACATGAGTTGAGAACACACACAACAACCACAAGAACACAACACAGGGGGGCTGGAAAGGGCCGACTGACCCACACGAGGCGGCGTCTCTGCATTGGCTCAGGTTAAAGGGAACAAACACGTCGGTAGGTCTCTGTTGGTTAAAAATGTAAACTCAATACTGACCTTGAACTCTGCCTGTCCTGTGCTTGTATTGAGGCGGAATGTGTAAAATAAAATCTAGTCAGGTCAAATAAAGGACGGGAAAGAAAAGTAAAGAAAGAAAAGGAAAGGAAAGTTTATTGCCAAATACAGTGTGTGTGTGTGTGTGTGTGTGTGTGTGTGTGTGTGTGTGTGTGTGTGTGTGTGTGTGTGTGTGTGTGTGTGTGTGTGTGTGTGTGTTTGTTTAATAAAGTACTTTCGTTTTAAAGTCTATATTTATTCTTTAATCACTTAGAATATACCACCATATGTAAATGTACCGTATATATCTGTAACCACTATCTATCTATTCACCTATATATCTATCTATCCACCTATCCAACTATCCACCTATCCATCCATCCATCTATTCATCAATCCATCTCTCTATCTACCAATCCTTCCCTCCATCCGTCAATCTGTATGTGAGTACGTTACATGTGCCTTACGTAATTCTGAGTGCCGTCCTTTCTGTCATCGTGTGTACTGCGTCATCTTGACACAAGCCAGGCCAGCATTCATACCTCTGCTCCTCAAAATGAAATCATACAGGTAGAGAATAGACAACGTACACACTTGACATTCCTGATGACCTCTGCACCTGACGCACGTACACATTGACACTGCTTTATGAAACGATATAGAAAAAAAGTTTTGGACCACATCAGGTTAAGTATATAAATAGACGGAAAAATCTTGTGATATTATGATAAAACTAAAAGAATCATAAAACCTGTGAATCTTCCAAGCAATATTCAATTTATAATACAACACAATTATTAAGATATGGCAAGAAATTATGAATTCAAAATTGATGTCAGGATTAAAAAGGGGATAAAAAGAAATTGGTTCTCAAATAGAGTGATAAATTAATGGATTACATGTAGACTCCTTAATCCGGTTTTGTTGATGCCGAGCCATTAAGGAGCTTTAAAGGACTCGACAAATTTAGGGACGAGGACCATAGGTAGTAAATAAGAAAGCATGTTTCATATAGGCAGTGCCACGTGTAGGACAAGTGGCTCCCTGCAGCTTCCTTTATTTTCTTATGTTTTTAGACACAGTATTTTATCTATTTATTTATTCATTTTTATTTTATTTTATTTATTTATTTATTTTTATTTTTTTTTTATTTATTTATTTATTTATTTATTTTTTTTTTTGTGCCGAGTCAATAATGAGCTTTAAAAAACTAGACAGATTTATGGATGATTGGTGGACTGGTTTCATACAGGGACCATCACGTGTAGGGCTGATGGCTTCTTGCAGCTTCCTCTATTTTCTTATATTTCTAAACTCGGTAATTAGGTTTTTAGTGTCAAATCAGTATGAAACTTTAAAAAAATAGACAAATTTATAGAGTGAAATAGAGTGATGAACAAGTTTCACACATTGCCACATGTAGGCTTGATGGTTTCCTGCAGCTTCCCTTACTTTCTTATGCTCTCATGCTCTAACAAGAATTAACGCTCACAAAGATATATATCTCTGTTATTACTCTGAGGTGAGCGTGAGGTGATTTATTAAACGAACACTTACTACTAACAACACTTAGCGAAGAGTACCTCCAGAGACTCCGAGGCAATATCCTGGGCTGTTATTGGTAGTACTGGTGTTATTGGTCGCCGATGTTGCTCCTCTACTCTTTTGTTGTTTCACCGCTTTTTCTCTTATCTTCTCCTTACTTCTCTGGAAAGGATGGAAAAAGACGGATAGTGGAGGAGAAGGAGGTAAAGAGAGACTTGAAGGAACCAGAGAGACAG
>NC_087167.1:16532500-16562500 GCF_035594125.1 Scylla paramamosain
TTCCTCATTTACTCTTTTTTCATCCTCCTTCTATTACTACTACTACTACTACTACTACTACTACTACTACCGCTACTACAATGTACTACTATTACTATTACCGCTGCTGTTGCTGCTACTACTACTAGTATTACTACTGCTACTACTACTACTACTACTACTACTACTACTATTTTGCTATAATCCATTTTTAAAACCAGGTCAAAACTCCCCACAAATATTTACTTGCTGAGCTGAAATACGCAGTTAGTAGATAGATATAAAACTGGTGACCCTTCTGTTTTTTTTTTTGTTTTTTTTCTAATTATTGCAGCAGATTTGTGACGACTCGTGAGGATGATGGCGACGGCTCCTGGCAGCGGCACGTCTGTATCAGTGACAACCAGATGCCAGGAACCGAGCCCCGCCAGATTCATCCTCGGGAGATTATGTTATTGACTGCCAGCTTCCCGGAGATTTGTCCTGTGTGATTCTTCCCCTTGGGCTCTCTTTTTCCTGATCTGTGGTCTTATAATCGAGGAAATAAATATTTTCTATATTTCTTTGTGACGATAAACGAAGAAATGGGTGTTTTCTATATTTTTCTTTGTGTCATTTTCTCTATCATCAGTGAGTTGATTAATAGAGAGTTAAGTTTCTGTTTCCTCTCACGCTGCAGGGCATCCGTCAAGACAGCACCGTGTGGCGTCGGGTTCAACTCTCCCCCGGTAAGATTCAGGAAGGTCTTTGTCTTGCACTGGAATCAAGTAGGCTGAGAATACTGTGGCTTTTTGTCTTCTTTCACGCTGTGGGTTTCTGGCTTAGCCCTCCCAGTAATATTGAGAGTCTTTGTATTTTTTTTTGGAATCACAATGGTTGAGAATACAACTGGGTTTCTTTCTTCTTTCACACTGCAGATCCTCATCCTAGACGCACTAAGCCAGCACGCCTTTGTATCTAACTTGACTTGCCGCGGTACCATTGAGAATCGGTCCTGTATTGGAATCATGTTGGTTGAGGATGGTGATGAAGGGAAACAAAAATAATAATAAACAAATAAAAGTTTTCTATCAATAAGACTGCAATAGATTCAGGTTTTTTAAATCGTTCATATATCGTGACGAAGATGAGTGGATCATCCTCTACATGACACCAAAAGACTCAACTAATGAATCGCCTGCGTTCACCCTCTGAGTAGAAGTAAATGCAAAAGAAAGAGAGTGATGTTCGTCCACAGGGGCATAATCGTTCACCATTGCTATCTCTCTCTCTTGACCCCAATTACAGCCATTACAAGCCACCCTGTGCAGCCCACCTTTGTTCATCTTCGGAACAGAAATAAATACAAGAGACCCAGTAATGCTCGTCCACGGAAGCAGAATATTTTCCCAATGCTATCATCTCTGATCTTTGTTACAAGCCGGCCATTGCACATCACCTTTATTCACCCTCAGAGCGGAAGTAAATGCAATTATGTGAATACTACTCGTCAACGGAGGCAGTATCACTCCAAAATACTATCTTCCTTAACCCCATTGCAAGCCAGCCGGTGCACATCAGGACATAGAGTGGTTTTCCGGGTGATTTGGTGCAGAGGCTCATAACAGCAAGAATTGGCAATGCATTAAGCTAGAAGCACTTATCCTTATTAACGCGAGCATCAGCAACCACGGCACGGGAGCATCAGTGTGGCGCAGCAGATTCTCTCTCAGCGGCAGAATCATTCGTAGGTTAATGGAGGTGTTACTGGTGATAAATGGAACATGAGTCTTCAGCGTCTTCAGTATTTGCATTTTTTTTTTTTTTTTTTGCAATTTAAGTAGCGTAATATAAGAGCGATCATCCTTATTATCATTATCGCCAGTCATACTTAATCACTAGAAGCTAGAACAATCATAGGAGCTATCTGATAGAGGCCACTAAATGGAATAGGGGATATAATAGGGATGACAAACAAACAAGGATGAAAAATAAAATCCCCAGGTCAGTAATGAGGACAGGACAAGATATAACAGATGAATTTTTAATAAAGTTTGATTTGAAAAGGAGACAGGAATAAACTGCCTCTCAAATAGAATGGAAGATGAATGGAATAGACTCAGTAATTAGATCATTAGTGCCGAATCAACAGAAAGCTTTAAAAGACTAGACAAACTTATGGATGAGGATGATAGTAAAAATAACAAGGCATGCTTTATACATTATCTGTCACGTATACACTTGATGGCTCTTTGTAATTTCCCTTATTCACTGTAGTCACTCACTGCAAGCCAGGCCGAGCTATTCCTGCCGCCAACAACCACAGGACCTCCCCAACCCAGCACAGTTTAGCGTGGTTAGTGCGGGCTGCCGGAATGGCTGGCAGCGGGTCGCCGTCCATAAACAGAAATCTGGCGGAGATCCAGACACAAATTTCAGGCGAGAAGGGGAAGGCGGCGTGCGCTGGGCGGTGGCGGTGGCTGGCTGCCCTGCACATCGCTAGGAATGTTCCAGCCCCGCCGCTAATGACTTGGCGGTCGTTCTTGATGTAACTGCTTCTGTTGTTGTGGTTTCTCTATTGTTATTTGCCGTTAGTTGTTGTTGTTGTTGTTGTTATTGTTGTTTTCTTCTTTTTCTTCTTTATCATCTTATCTCCTGAATTCTTCCTAACATTATTATTATTATTATTATTATTATTATTATTATTATTATCATTATTTTTTTTCTACTTTTAAAACTTTTTTCTTCTTTGCGTTCATATTCTTGACGTTGTTATTTCCATTTATCATGGTGATGGTGGTGGTGGTGGTAGTAATGGAAAAGGCTCTTCACAAACGGACATCAGAATCAATGGTTCTGAGTGTCCTATTAATCAACTGTGTTTCATGTGTCTTTCAACTTGTGCTGCTCCATTGTTGCAGGAATCGATAGGAAGTTTATAAATACCACATTCTCTCTCTCTCTCTCTCTCTCTCTCTCTCTCTCTCTCTCTCTCTCTCTCTCTCTCTCTCTCTCTCTCTGTGCTGACGAATATGTATCTTAAAGTGCTAAAAAAAAGTCTGTGCAAAGAAGGGTGTGTGTGTGTGTGTGTGTGTGTGTGTGTGTGTGTGTGTGTGTGTGTGTGTGTGTGTGTGTGTGTGTGTGTGTGTGTGTGTGTATGTGTGTGTGTGTGTGTGTGTGTGTGTGTGTGTGTGTGTGTGTGTGTGTGTGCGTGTGTGAAAGCCTCAAACGTAGTATCTAAAATGATCCCAGACAGACGGCTCTCCTCCTCCTCCTCCACCTCCTCCTCCTCTTGTCCCTCCCCGTATGAAATTCAGCGAAGAATGGGCAAAGAGCCAATCTTACCCCTCCCACCCTTATCCTCTGTCTTCCTCCACATCCACAAATCTATCCTCCACCCACATCTCTCTCTCTCTCTCTCTCTCTCTCTCTCTCTCTCTCTCTCTCTCTCTCTCTCTCTCTCTCTCTCTCTCTCTCTCTCTCTCTCTCTCTCTCTCTCTCTCCACACGATCATAACATCACCTATTACCCAATAACCAGTCAATCAATCAATCAATCAAACAATCAATTAATTAACACTTTTAAGAGAGAATTTACGAGCAATATTTGAGAAGATTCGAAGGCAAATAATCTTTTGTGGAAAGCAAAAAAATTTGGCAATATTTGGAAGAGGTATATAATGTATATGTATGTATATAATAAATACCTACCTATTTCCATCATCTCCATCCATAAACCTGTCTAATCTTCTCTTAAAGCTCCCTAATGTCTTAGCACTAACAACATTGTTACTGAGTCAGTTCCACTCATCTACCACTCTGTTTGAGAACCAATTTTTTCCTACCTCTTTCTTAAACCTAAATTTTTCAAGCTTGAAACCGTTATTTCTTGTTCTATCCTGGTTGCTGATCCTAAAAATTTTGCTTACATCCCCCTTCTTATAACCCTTATACCACTCTCTCTCTCTCTCTCTCTCTCTCTCTCTCTCTCTCTCTCTCTCTCTCTCTCTCTCTCTCTCTCTCTCTCTCTCTCTCTCTCTCTCTCTCTCTCTCTCTCACACATCGGAAACACCCGCAGATGATATTAATCCCCTGATAATTTGATAAATACTTGCTGTTCTAACATATCTAACAAGCAAATTAACTTATAGAGCAAACTAACATTCTTTCTTTTACTACGTAGGTTTTTAAAATAATATTTAATCCTTTTAAATGCTACATTACAGATTTCATTACATTTTACATATAATTGTACGATTTGACATATTGAAGATACTTTTCATTATCAAGTAGTTATAAAATTATCCAGTTATATATCTAACATAGTGGTATTTTAGACTGATTCATGATTAAATTATATAAAGGGTAGCCAACATATTTATAAGGAAATATTTATGTATTTCCATGGCTATGATAAAGTATTAATCATGGGGTTAACAGGATTAGACAGATTCTCATGACTAACTTATGGGGTGAAGTAAAGTCTCGAAGATGCCAGTAGCTACTGAATGAGATGTGCTGACAATACCTTAGATAATCATTTCATTCAGTTCATGACGTAATATTACACCTTTATAGATTTTGAGAAATTCCTTCCACTTTTCTTGAATCCCTCTACGTCGTAAAACATGACTCAGATATCTTCAAAATATTCCCCAAGCTTTATAAGGTCCGCTTTGATGTGACTAAACTTTCCAATCTTGTCTTGTGTATTAATTACTAATACGAAAGAGCATATGTATGTGTAATTTAGCAAAGAGAGAGTAAAGATGATAGACAAGCAAGGCCTCACAGTGGTTTCCTGTCAAGGGGAGGGGGAAAATGGAGACGAGAATGCGGTCAAGAAAACACACTGGAAAAAATACAATGAGGAAGAAAGAGGAAATGGAGACGAAAGACGAAACAGAGAGAGAGAGAGAGAGAGAGAGAGAGAGAGAGAGAGAGAGAGAGAGAGAGAGAGAGAGAGAGGTCATTGCCCGAGTGATACCTGACGTCACTCTCGGACACGGACACACACACACACACACAAAAAAAAAAAAAAAAAAATACACGTACTCATTACTTACATATGAAACCTGGCAGTATTAATTTTAATGGTGTGTAATTTCCTCTCATTCGTGTATTATTATCACTTGTCCTCCTCCTCGTTGTCACTCACGTAAGGGTACGAGTGAGAGTAATGCTTGTAATTCCTATATTAACCTACATCCCTCCTCTCTCTCTCTCTCTCTCTCTCTCTCTCTCTCTCTCTCTCTCTCTCTCTCTCTCTCTCTCTCTCTCTCTCGTTATTGTTGTTTTTATTGTTCAGTGAAAATTATCCTTTTCTTTTCTTTTTTTATTGAAAAATTGTATTCATTTTTTTCTTTACTTTTTTGTTGATAATTGTAAAAGTAATTATTCTTGCTTATTTCCTTTCTTTCCCCATGGTAATTAAAGTACTATCTATTCATTCTTTTTCTTTTCATTCACTTCTCTTTTTGTCGGTAATTTTAAAGCTTTTTTTTTATTTCGTTTTTTGCTTGTTACTGTAAAAAATTTATATTTTTTTGTATTCTCTTTTTTTTTTTTTTTTTTTTTTTTGTTAATAATTGGAAAACAATTCATTTGTGCTAGTGTGGGGACACACGCCCACACACATTCCATAGTGCGCTTTTCCCCTGAGACTTGACGCCAGCCTTCGGCCGCCTTGCCACCACGTTGGGTGAAGTCAACCCTCACACCCTTTGTCTCCGGACGTCAGCCCTGGCCGTGACCTGACCCGGCCAGCAACCACCCCTAGATTCAGATTCAGATTCAGATAGTTTATTGACCACAGGAAAAAATAAATAAATAAATTATACAATTTAAAATACATACAGTTCTGGTCCAAAATACAGTAACTTCTCTTAATAGCACTATGCGAATGATATACATTAAAACTTTTATAACACATTTAAAACACAAATGCAATAGTAAAAATAAGTAAAACACATAAAATAATCCTTAAAGATGGGGCAGGAATCCAGCAAACATCACACTACGGGGGTAACATCTTAAGACTTGGAGATGCATACATAACTTTATCACTTAAACAACGCTAATAATTTATGCACTATAAAACACACATTATCATAATCAGTTCTGTCTACCAACAATTGATGAACAGTTGTGACATTATATGTTAATCTAAGGGTCAAAGACAAGGGACAAGTCTCGATGACATGTGTCTCGGTCTGCACGAGGCCGCAGGGACACAGCCTCTCCTCCATGGGAAGGCGACCACGTCCCCGACGGTTCCAGCGACCTGTTTCTACCGCCAGGGAATGAGCACTGAGACGAAGTCTTGTCCATGACACACGCTCTATGTACTATTAGATTCGGGTTAATTTGTTTATAAAAGGTCAACCTATTTGACAACGAATTCCTAATATTAAGTCTCATTCTGTGCTTGGCATCTTCCACATCGTTAAAATTATTTATAGTCATATCTGTGATATACCTAGACACTTGATCGTTGTAATTTAACACTAACCTCAGTACGTGCATCAACGGGTCATCAACTATATCGTTTTTTTCTGTCCACACTTTATGAAAATATTTCCTTTGTTTTTCCTTAACAAGCGCTTTAAGTGAGGGTAAACCTAATTCCACCATGCAAATGTCATTATCAGTAGTTATTCTCACACCTAATAATTCCTTTATGCACCATTTGTATAGTTTCTCTATAGGTTTTAAGTCACAGCTGAGCCACGATTCGCATCCATATAGCACCGAAGTAGTAACACAAGCATCAAAAACTTTTCTCTTAATATAAAATGGTACATCATTATTCCTATTGATAAAAGATATAAATTTTAAAACATGACACATCTTTTTGTTTGCATGAAGCTTTACAGTTGTTGAGGCTAATCCGTCATCAGTGAAGGGACTACCTAAATATATATAGCTAGTACAGTAACTTACTCGCATATCCTGACACAATATCATTTCTTTATCTTCAGTATTACCATTTACCACCATAAATTTTGTTTTGTCATTATTAACCACCATACCGTGTGAGCTACAAAAATCATGTAGAATCTCTATTTTCCTTATCATTCCTTCTCTAGTTGTTGACAATAATACAGTGTCGTCCATCATCACTAATATGTGCAACCATGACAGAAAGCCGTCTAAAGGACATCTTTGTTTGATCATTTGAATCATTACATTGACATATATACTAAAAAGCACACAGGATGTAGGGGAACCCTGCCGCACACCCACACTAGTGGCAATTAATGCAGTTCCTATAATACTGTTAGTATACTCGTACTTGTACATACCAGCTAACGCTAACAGCATTATCACCCCACATCCCATTTGCTTCAGACATGTAAATAAATCAATCCTAGGGACACAATCATAGGCTCGTCTAAAATCGACAAACGTTATAAATAATTTAAATTTCTTTCTTCTGGCAACATCCATCAACAATCTAAGTGTTAGTAAATGTTCAGTACATCCTCGGCCCGCCTGGCTGCCTGCCTGTTCTCGGTGTGGTGCAAACCACTGGGTGAGTCGTGCACACAACACCATATCATACAGTTTAGCCACGCTGTTGATTACATTAATAGGTCTATAATTACTTGGTAGTAGCTTTGAACCACGTTTGAATATCACAAACATCTTAGCATTAATCCAACTATCAGGGTATGAACCACTCATGAATACTGAGTTGAATAATGTGGCAATGAACAATATCCAGGATGCAGGCAACCATTTAAACAAAACAGGAGGTATACCATCAGGGCCACTAGCTTTATTAGACCTTAATCGCTTTATTTGGGTGTCTACCTCGTTAGTCGTAATAGGTTCATCTAATACAGGAATAGAAATTTGTGATCTCCAGCCTGCCTCGGAGTTGGACCTGTGACTCCTGGTAGCTTCTCATACATATACTTGTGTACAGTATTATTTTATTACTACACTGCAGCTGATTATTTACCACCGCATTTATTTTGCTACCAACTCTACACAGAAGTACTAAACGCAGAATATTCCTAGTACATATTCTTTTCGTTTTTTTTTTTTTTATTTATTTATTTTATTTATTTATTTTTTTTTTTTGCTGGTAAAAAGAAAACTATTTATTCTTTTCTCTCTCTCTCTCTCTCTCTCTCTCTCTCTCTCTCTCTCTCTCTCTCTCTCTCTCTCTCTCTCTCTCTCTCTCTCTCTCTCTCTCTCTCTCTCTCTCTCTAACGTGTCACTTATTTAATGAAGCAAGCTGTTCTCTAAACTACAAACATAACTCAGTTTCCTTCGTATGACTAGCTTAATTTTTCGCCTTGCTTCTGCTCAGTATAAAAGCATTGGTTACATGATGCATTGTCCCTAAGCTTCATTCTTCATCTCCCATTGACCAGGACATAAATGGAAAAATTCCCTTACTTATGAATATAGTAACAGTGATATTTGAATTATCACAGTTAACTTCCCTCACATTTTCTACACTAATAATAACTGTAATAATAAAGGGAGAATCTGTTTTCATTCTTTATCATCCTATAGATGCTCTAGATTAATGGACTTTTTTTCTTAGTGGTCAACTGTTTATGCTCTGTTCAACATTTCTCATAACAAAAACACCATTTATCACAGACTCCTCCTCCCCCTCATGCTTCTCCTCCTCCTCCTCCTCCTCCTCCTCCTCTTCCTCCTCCTCCTCCTCCTACGCCTTTTCCTCTGATTTTTTTTTCTTTTTCTTCTGCTTCTTCTTCTTCTTCTTCTTCTTCTTTAAGATGGTCCAGTCAGGGATTGCCACAGCGGATCAACCTTCTCCAAAGCGTTCGGTCTTTCGTACGTCTTTCAGTCACACCCATTACAAGCATGTCCTCATTCACTCTACCCATAAATCTTCACCTAGGTCTCCTTCCTTTTCTCCTGCCGCGTGGATCCTCCTCCCTGCACTCACCTCTCTTCTTCACACATCCAAACCATCTCGGTGTCACCTCTCTAACTTGGCGCCCAAACTGGCATATGTTGTGTCTCTGATATAATCATTCATACAGGTCCACATTTTTACTCCACTTCAGCCTTAATGAGGCACTGAGACCAAAGTTCAGTGAAGGAAAAAATCTGATGCTACACCACTTCCGTATGCTAGACTCAGCACGCGGCAGCACATCGTGTTTACAGCTTGTAGCATGAGGGCGAACCTTCCACACACTCAAACCTAAAGCTGAATACCTCTGCTTTAACACTGTTTGCTCTCGTGCAATAAAAGACAGAGCGGCAGCCAACAAAAGATACCACAAAGTTTTATCTCCACCACCACGCTCTTCATATTTCCGCCCAAAATCGTATATCACATTTATTTCTTGACTTGCCAAAAATCATTATGAAGTTCTGACAATTCTATCAAAACAATTTCCTGTTTTGCTTCTTATCTTTCTTATTTAAGTGATGACAGTGCTGGTGGAGCCTCTCCTCTTGCTGAAGGCGCTACAGCACAGCCTAAAATTTATTGTTACTCGTACACGTTACGAAAAACACAACCACTCAAGTGACGGAGGGTTATTGCTCAGCGAACTTTCATCTACAAGACACTTTGCAGTCTGGTGCTTGTGTGTTACAAAGGACGGGGGCTGTATCACCTCTTCAGTGAGAATTATTACAGCCCGATATGATACCACTGCTCACGACGAGGGCAAGGATCTTGGCTGCGGCGTCGTGGTGAGAAAAAGTAGCAAGAGTTCGAGGAATTCACAATCTCGACTTTGTCTACACAGATGTTTATCTTATAAGATCGTGTTTTATGAAATGAAATAGTAAAATGTAAAATATTTCACAGTTTAATGCATATTTTGCAAAGAAAATTAAAATATAAGATCATGTATGAAATAAATGTAAAATGTAAAACATTATACATTTTCATGCGTTTTTAAAGAAAATTGTTAGAGCGTGTTCTATGAAAAAAGTAAAATGCAATATACTATACAATTTAATACGTACTTTACAAAAAAAGTGAAAATATCATAACATCCATCTTGCAATGAAATATCAAGACGCATTATACATTGTTTGCAAGTGTGGCAGCAAATGCAGTAATAATACCGTTCACATGCACATATTATCCAGATCTAACTTTTTTATTCATTAACCAAGAACGTCTTAGGATTATTCTGGTGTTCATTCCATCTCTTCATTTCCAGACTCACGAATGGTTGTCCCGCAACGATTTCTTTCTACGACTTCTTCCTTTAAATTATCTGGCTTCGGATTTCACGGGTCTCTTTATCCCCATGGAGTCCTTAGGGTTGTGCTCTGGCTGATTCCCGACCATCTCAAGCTTTCCAGACTTGTGATGCTAGTCATTCTCCCCACCTACAGGAAGTGAGTCAAGAAAGGATGACCGCTTCAGATCAGATTCAAAATATTCCAATAACTTCAATTTCTAAGACTTTAAGATCTATCCCAAGTGACCAGACAGCCACACATCAACTAACTTTCAATCTCATTTCATATTGTCAGCAATAGTTTCTGTAGGAACATTTACTGAAGAATGTGAAATTTTCTTGACTCAGTACCATGACATTAGTTTAATTTCATTCGGAGTATCAGTACAGGATACAATACAATTTTTGATGGTATTCTTTATAATAAGATAGTTAAGAATCATCTTTAGTTACTCATTCACTACATGTATATCTATATCAAATCTTTAATTAACAACTGATGACTGCATATATCTGAAAACTGTTTTACATATTTTTACATGTCAAGGATACTGCCCAAGGTCACAAAAAGAACAAATGCCCGATTACAATATCGTTCCCGAGAATAGAGACAAGAGAAGAACGGGGAGAGTCAAACAATTTAATTTTGGAGGAGACTTGATGCTACTTTCCTGAAACAGCTCATGTCGTAGGAAGGAGGATATACAAAAAGCAGGAAGAGGTCCGTTGGACGTGTGAATGGATCAATAGGATTTTAGTAATCACCTATATGATCAAAGATTTTACGATAACACTCGATACAGGAAAGCATACATTAACTTTTTTTTTTCAAAGATGTTTTTTTCTAAATACTACATCATGAATACCTATTGTGTGCATCTATATATACTACGTGACTTTCCGGACCAATTACCATTAAGGCTCATTCACACACATCAGTGGCGTATCAGTGCCGTGTCAGTTCTGTGTCGTGAAAGTCGTGACGCTTCAGCGACGTCTGTTCACACACACATCCATAGTGACTCCGTAATGCGTGATGTCAGTGATTTCCAGGATGGCAAAGTTTTCAGACGTGGAAATGGCAAAGATTGTCATAATTCTTGATGTAGAGGGAGAGACTGAGCATAAGCTGAAGAAAAGAAAGCGGGTACATGAAGCGTGGAAGAAAAGAGAAAATGAAGGAGAGCTTGCTACACTGTACAAGAAGTTCATTAATGCAGACTTAAAGTGACAAATACCGTCCACCTCAGCGACGGACGGTGGTAAAGCATTCCAAACATCGACAACGCGAAGAGAAAAGAAGCGCTTGCTGCGCTATGGGGAACAATGTGAGTGTGTTGATTCATACGCGCGGCCTCTTAGTCCTTAGTAACATCAGGGGCTCGCGTCCTGCATTGGCAAGTCAGGGATGGTGTCAAGTAGTTGCTATATATCAAGAATAAAGTAGGACCAAGAACTGATTCTTGTGGAACCCCGATAGTATAATTTCTCGCGAAGCTTTGTCTCCCTTCAACAACAATTAACAAAATATTTACTTCCACAAAGAAATTGGTCAAACTATGATAGAAATTTCCCGGAAACACCTATATGTTGAAGTTTTGAGATGAAGATGTTATGGCATACGGTGGCAAATGATTTGGCAAAATCGAATAGTATCAAATCTACAAAAGAGCTTGAAGTAAGTGTGCCCGTACATGATCCTCCACCACTCCATCAGGTCAGCTCCCAGCAACCTCCCACGCACTGAGAACAAGTCTAGAGCAGAAGAGCAGACAGTCTGTCATGGCAAGGCAAATCCTACAGGCCCTGGACATACTTGATCCATCCACGCTGAACGGACTCAGGTAGTTTTATATCATTTATACATCCTGCGTTCCAGACCTCAGAACAAAATTCCATCACTGGTCTTATGTGAGTTGTGCAGAGAAGGACCACGTCAAGAGTGCGACAGATAACAGACCTCAGAAGATGTGAAGCCTTCCCGCCTGTTTTACTTGCTAAGGAGCGAGTATGATCGTGAAAGCGTAATTTTGTATCAGCAAGAATCCCGAGGTCTTTACCAGAGGAGGAGGAAGGGATTGGGTGATTATTGATATAATAATGGACGGGAAGGGCAGGTATAGTCAAGTTGTTTCCGAACCTTAAAATGACACATTTATCAGGGTGAAGGCTAAGATTAGGCGGCGCCGCGACTCTGTTTCGCCTCTCAGTGTGACACCGACCTCAGGCCACCTGTGCCTAGTGGAAAGAAAATGTAAATCATCTATGCTTACTAAAAGAGTTAATTAAATGAAATACATACATACATATACATATTATAATTCTTTTGCTACCGTTAGTACGACGTTGTGCTTTCACAAATGGTAACCTAAAGGCCCATTCACACACACCACTGACGTATCAGTGCCGTGTCAGTTCAGTGTCAGTAAAATCCGTGACGCCTCAGTGACGTCTGTTCACACACATCCATACAGCGTGAAATCAGTGATTTCCAAGATGGCAAAGTTTTCAGACGTGGAACTGGCAATGGTTACCATAATACTTGATGAAGAGGAAGAGGTGGAGCATAAGCTGAAGAAGAAAAGAGAATGCGAAGGAGAGTTTGCTACTCTGTGCAAGGAGTTCAGTGATGATGGAACAAGATTTTTCCAAATACATTGTTTGAGACTGTTGTTCATAATCGTATACTTAGGCTGTGACAAATCATGCAAAACAGGATGATTCCGAACCAGTCCTATAATTAATTCATCATGCATTCTTGTGGACAAACTCACAGCACTTGTCCGGCGTCCGTGAAAAACTGAAAAATATCGGAGGCGACGATATTCATCTTCACGGAACGGAGATGGAACTGACACGGAGAGTCAAAGCACGACACTGCGCCGGGCATGTGTGAATGCGTCAGACGAATTCAAAGTAACGATTTCTTTTTTCAATGACGCGACACTGATACGCCCCTGAGACGAGCAGCACGTCCTTGATGTTAGTTTTTTTTTTTTTTATGCAAAAGGAAAGTAAATCAAGGAAAAAAAAATAAGGAAAAACCCAACTAACTCTCACCCAAAAAAAAAAGGAAAAATGAGGAAATACAGATTCAGGCAAAATTTCAGTCTAACTGTGTCAGCTGATGACGTGAGATATGCCCAAGTGTGATGAGTAATAACCAGCAGTATACTAAGGACATAACAGACTAATCATCCGTACACGAGCTGCACGTCTTTCATGTTTCCTGATGACGTAAACTGTGCTCGAGTGTGACGAGTAACCAGCTGTCAAGCAGTGGTGACTAATTGGAATATCTTGAAACAAAAGACTTCCCCTAACACAATTCACAGCAGAACAACGCATCTGTATTACTTAATCACAAAATCATAGTCTGCACGCAATGATAAACATGGCTAGTTTACATAGGATGTCAACACATCAACATTAGAATGCATAACATCTTGCAGCGAACAGGAGTACAAAGATTTCAAAAATATCTCAAGACCTGACAATATCTTTCATACACAAAAAGACAGACGAAGAGCAAAAAATAAATAAATAAATAGATAAATAAATAAAAAAGTCAAAATTTTTCCAGACTTTTTTCCTTTTTTTCGCCGGAAAGGCAAACCAATAGCGAAAACAAATTCAGGAAAAAAAAAAAAGAAACATGAAAAGAAGACACGGTAACTGTCTCTCATCAGGAAAGAAAACCAAACAATTTCCGAGGAGCAATCAATTTAGGTCATGGCTCCGATGTCTGGGACGCTGCCTTCTGTTCTGGCCACGAGTGCGATTCCCGGTCCAATCAAAACCCTTTCATAGCTAAAGATTCACCCCGCCTTCAGGTCACTGTTTCTAAGGCGTCACCAAGAGGAGCATGACAACCTTAGTCCAGTGAGGTAAGGAAAGAAGTGTCCTCATAAATCTTGCTACATGCTTCCATTCTGAGGAGTTATGGTAAAAAGGCAAAATTTCTTATTAGACAAAGAGCAGCGTTCGTCATTCCCTCGACTTTGATGTTACGAGGCAAAGAATCGGAATAGTAACAAGTGGATATATCTCTCCTACTCTGGTATGTGTGTGTGTGTGTGTGTGTGTGTGTGTCAATATGAAGATAAGAGAACAGAAGGTCAGGGAGCCCACGTGCAACAGAGAGAGAGAGAGAGAGAGAGAGAGAGAGAGAGAGAGAGAGAGAGTTTTAATGTTAACGAAGGACAGTACATCTACATTAAAACAACAACACCCATACTATCTACATTTATGCAATAACACCTATAATATACATACACCTATACATACACACAAGTCCCTTCTTTCACCCATACCTTGCTAACACCATACAAAAATTTACAGAACACCTCAAGGGAGCAAAATTAAACATCGTAATATTTTGGGACTGGCAACTTCACTACGTCTTTTTTTTTCTTTTCTTTTTTTTTTTTTTTTTGCTGCACGTGGCCAGAACCCCTCTTCCATAAAAAAATGAGAAAGCACATTGATAAGGTTACGGAAATCCTTAAGTCACACGATAGCGAATAATGCATACAATATAAATCTAAATGTTCGGATCAGATAGCATGTTTGGACTGCCGCGATATGGCGTGAGCCCCCTAACACACACACACACACAATATATATATATATATATATATATATATATATATATATATATATATATATATATATATATATATATATATATATATATATATATATATATATATAAGCATGCATCAAATTACTGCAATACGAAAATCAGTTAATCATATGATAGCGAATAATATACAAAATATAGATTTAAATGTACTGATGAAATCGCATGTTTGGACTGGCGCGGTACAGATTCAGGAAAACAGTGTCCCTTGTGATGAACCTCCGTATTTCTATAAGCCTTCACTCAGATGAAGGTCGCTGCAACTGATCTTGTCTCTCGATGTCGTCAGGGAAACCATGTCCCCCGCCTTGTGCTCTCTCTCTTCTCTCTCTTCTCCTCCAGTCCCTCTCTCCTGGTATAACCAGTCCCAAGTCAAGTAACCTGCTGCACTCACTCCTGCTGTGGTCTCTCCTGCTGTACTCTCTCTTCTTCACTTCATCTCTCAAAGTATGTACAGTCGTAAATGAAATATCCTGCCGCATTCTCACCTGTATTCTGTATTTTATCTCTATATGAAGTCCTCTAATCTACTGATAATCCTAAAATCTGACAATTATAAAATCTAACAATAATAACACACTTTTCAGCGTATCAGACTATTTAAGACTGACTGAAAAATTTACTGAAAACTCTCCCGTGTTTTGTGCTTTCCCTCTATCATAAAATTCGGCAGTCGATAATCTTTTTTTTTTTTTTATCTTTTTATTTTAGTTTATTTATTTATTTTTTTTTTTTTCTTGACATATCAAATGATTTAAGACTGACTGTGAAGTCTCCTATGCTTCGTGTTTCTCGCTCTGTCTGAGGTCCTCTCATCTACTGACAATCTTCTTACTAAACCTGGTAAGTGATAAATTATTAGCATACCAGAGCACTCAGGATTGAAAACTCTTAACACAGTAGAAGTAAGTGTGGTATTTTACTCAACTACTGACCACTATAAACCGTCACAGTTCACAATATGACTATTAGCAGTGCTCCATATGACCCCATCGTTGTAGCGAAATTTTGTCATTCACGTAATCATTCAGTCAATCAATCTATCAAATCAATATGTTCTAGTAATCAACTCTATGACTCCATATTCACGCCATGCTGAGATCTTCAATTTTTCACTTCCCGATGTACGTGATCTCCATCCAGCCAATCAGCTTATACTGAAGGACATATCGAAAAAAAAAATGGAAACTACATCAACTTCACATCTGGAGAAAAAAAAAATTAACTGAACGGTGGAAGTATTTATTTGACTTTAAAAGTATAAGAAATGAAACGACAGAAAATCTAAAACAACACCAACCTTAAATCGAAAAAAAAAAAAAAAATCATTGGTCAGCTACCATTTGAATTTGGAGGGATAACAAACAAAATATAAGACCCATACAAATTTTGAAGCATAAGGGAATGCAAACACAAAAAAAAAAAAAACGAAAATATAAAAGATACAGGAAGAAAAGGATCAGTAACAGAAAATAAAGAAAAAGGAATTTTAAGGGACAACACTATAAAGGCAATGTCACTGACAATCATCGTATCACATTGGCAGCGTTTAGCCAAGTGGAGAGCAGCCAGGGCTGCGCCAGTGAAGTCATGTATGGAACTGCGGGTCCGAACACAGACGATGTAACACACATGAGGTGATGCAAGCGATGTTACGACTGCCTTATCTTTAATTGAGCCTTCTTTACATGCTGGTGACTCAATTATACATGCATGCAACACACACACACACACACACACACACACACACACACACACACACACACACACACACACACACACACACACACACACACACATCTTCCTCCTGTACAAAAATGATTTTCAGAGGCAAACGCCGTGTCATCTCGCAGCCCGTGAACTAAACACAGCTTAAAAAGGAAAGAAAAAGGAAAACCATGACTGCATACACGTAAATGCATATCACCTTACATTCTGCACGAAGCAAGAAATGTGAGGAAATAGCAAAGGCCGTGAACACACACACACACACACACACACACACACACACACACACACACACACACACACACACACACACACACACAAGTCACGCTACATATTTAGTACAACCTTGAGCTCTCACATTAATGAAGAAAATTTTACCTTCTACCCCTTCCTCCCCACCTTTCTTCCCTCCTCTCTTCCCCCCTCTCTTCTCTAGTTTAGTGCCTCCTAACCTTTGCCTTTCCCTTCTCCCATCCCGTCCACGGCCCCTCGATCAATGCAAACTCCACTACACACACTTCCTCCCTCCATTCCTCCCTCCCTCCCTCCCTCTCTCCCTTCTTCCATCCTTCCCCGTCCTTGCCTCTTTTCTCCATAGCGCGTCATAATTAGAAATAGTATTACCTGCCTATCGCTGCTAGATATAGAGCGTAGGCTTCTCAGAGTGTGCTTGGGCAATGCAGAGTATCCCCTAGGTGTTTATGTGTCATGGGTTTTTGTATGTGTATATGTGTGTCAGCGTTTAGTGTGTCAGCCTTATGCAAGACGACCTTGGCTTAGCGGGAAGGTTATAAGTGTGACGAGAATGGTGTTACGGGTGGTGTTATCTACAAACCAGTCGTTCTTACTATACCGTAGTTTCTGTGGAGCATATACTGTATAAGGTCCGTGTTCTGAAAGGTTTCGGTGTCATATTAGGGTTTCCAGAAGAGAGTTCCTGATTTTAGTCTTAGCTCAACAAGGATTATGCTCTTATTCTTTCTCCATCGTGATTTCCGTGGAGAATATAAAGTATAAGGTCCGTATTCAGAAAGATTTCGGCGCTTTATTGGAATTTCCAGGAGTGATTTCCGAATTCTAGTCATAGTTCAACACTTCTGCACCGTCAATGTGAAAAAAAAAAAAATACCTTGAAAACCTGACTAATCATCTGTGACCTTCGACAATTACTACCATGAAAGTTTGGGGTGTTTCAAAATAGCCGATAGTCGAAATCCACAAGCGCGTAGTGAAAGGAATTAAAGACCGGATCGCTGCAAATCTGGAGCCGCGCATCTAATTTAGCCTCCCCGTGACGTATTCCCCCTCCCAGCGCCGAATATAGACGCTTCTTCTCTGCTGGCTCTTTTGTGTGGCCGTGTTTACTGCGTTGTATGTCACCTGCATGTGCGCGTATATGAGTGTACGTGTGTATGTACGAGTATGTGTGATGAGGGTTTGTGTCTGGAATGTGAATGCGTGGGGTGGAGTGAGATACAGGTTTGTATTCTGAAACATTTTGGATCTCATAAGAACTATTTTCAGAAGCTACAGATAATTAATCGGGTTCTCATGTGTGTGTGTGTGTGTGTGTGTGTGTGTGTTTTACCACTGAGAATGTGTCATACTTGTAAAACTACTATCAGTGGCGTCATGATAGCCTTGAAAACCTGCAGTTACTTCCACTACAGCCTCATAAAGACTCATAAAATAACTTTAAAAAAATAAATAAATAAATAAATAACTTCCACTAGAACCTATTGAAAGTTAAGAATCAGCGGTGAGTTGTTTGAAAATACAGTGCCTACAAGAAACTCGCTGGTTACTGTCACTAGAATAAAACAAAAATAAATAAATGAATGAATAAACACTTCAAAACTTAAATAACTTCCACTACTGAATATTGAACGTTAAGATAAGACGGCCGGAACATTTTAGAACGCGGTGCCGAAAATAAACTCCTTACTATGCAACACAATACTTATGATCTCATGCATCTCTGGCTTCCTATGGTTTTATATGATGATTATTACATTTACATTACTCTTCAGTCTTATATCCAACCTGAACTTGGATCGATCCTTGGAACTACCAATTTCACCACCCGCATCCAAACACGTGCCCGATTATCCAGCGGTACAATGAAGTAAGTAGAGACAAAATCTAACAACAGACACGTTAAGCCTTGAATCTCACAAAGGGGTCCACCTTATTATCTTCCTTTCTCTCTCTCTCTCTCTCTCTCTCTCTCTCTCTCTCTCTCTCTCTCTCTCTCTCTCTCTCTCTCTCTCTCTCTCTCTTGAACATCAAAGGAATGCTCAGCCAATGTTCAGCCTACTTGGTCCTGGGTTAAGCCTCTCGCCACTCTCCTCCGACTAAGCCCAGACTAGACCACCAGTCCAGACCGGACCGGACCAGAGAGACTACCGAAGGTTTATAAGAAACTGTCTGGCTGCACAAAAGATCAGTTATTATCTTTCCCTGCCTTTGTCAGTCAATGACGGAAGAGAGAGAGAGAGAGAGAGAGAGAGAGAGAGAGAGAGAGAGAGAGAGAGAGAGAGAGAGAGAGAGAATGAAGGAGCGTTGCCACGGAAATTAGCAAACACAGGACAGAAATACACACACACACACACACACACACACACACACACACACACAATTTAAACATTTCCTTTCATCCCCTTCACTCGATAACACACAAACCAACGCCTTGAACCAGAAGGGCACGTGGAGGAGAAATGATACAAATCTCTCATCACCGCTGTATTAACGTGTGTACTGGGTTCTGTCCGGGTGATAAGTGAAACAAGGCTGCCAGATGGTGTACAGTGAGAGATGGAAGCAATAGATTGGTGTGTACTGTAGTTGATTTCGTCTGCGTTGATTTCGTCTGAAATACGGTTGTCAGATGTTACATGTACAGCAAATTCCAGGAGATACTGTTTGAACATTTCGTGATTACAAATTCTGGAGTTTGATCTATACACCAATTTTTCTCTTTTGATGTTAATACTATATTTCATGCAGGGAATGCCATGTGTCATTCTGATGGTCTCTTGCAGCCTCCCTTATTTTCTGATGTTCTTATGTTTTTTTTTTTTTTTTTTTTTTTAATAATGATAAGAGAAAACGCAAAAAAAAAAAGTAATCACTGAGTACTAATGAAATGTAAAAAGAAAAGGAATGATCAGAAAAACTATATCGTAAGAATTATCCTAGATATTTAAAGATTCATAAGTGTCAAATCTACCAATATTTCAGATCTAGCAACAGTACTGGACGAAGGGACGCACTGGCAAGCACGTGTGGGAATATAGGAATACAAAAGGAAGGTTAGAGAGGCTGGTATATTGAATTGTCTTCCTTTACTATGTCTGTGTGTGTGTGTGTGTGTGTGTGTGTGTGTGTGTGTGTGTGTGTGTGTGTGTGTGTGTGTGTGTGTCTGCCGGGCCAGTGAGCAAATGGATCCCTTGTGGCTTGATGGCAGAGTGGCTGGCGCGCTCAGGGTAGTAAACTAGTGTGGAGTGTGGGCCGCCGCAGGAAACAAAGCCGGTACCAAGTGCAATGTTGATTGTAACGAACAACTTTTCGTGGCAATTTGTTCGTGGCAATGTTTTTTTTTTTTTTTTTCTATCTTTCCTTACTTTTTTTTCTCTCTCTCTCTCTTTCTCTTTCTCTCTCTCTCTCTCTCTCTCTCTCTCTCTCTCTCTCTCTCTCTCTCTCTCTCTCTCTCTCTCTCTCTCTCTCTCTCTCTCTGGTCTGCACATCACATGCCAGATTCAAGTTGTTTTACGAGAACCAGTACCAATATACAGATCTCCCTTCACTCCTCCCCACACTTTCTATCTATTCCCCACCTCGTTCATCTTCTTCCCTTAGACAAACACGAATCTGTTACATGAATTCAAAGAATCACGGTCCTTCTCTTCTGCTCTTTAATTCATTCACTCAGTCACTCACTCACTCACTCATCAACATATTACATCTGCTTCTTTCCTCCACACTGACTTACAACTCTTCCATTACCTTATCTTACATCAAGTCATCTCTCCCGTTCTTCCACCCTCTTTTCTCCTATTTCCGTATTATTTTTTACTCACTCGCTCATTCGTCAACTACACCTGCCTGTTTTCTCACACTGACCTATAACTCTTCCCCTTCCTACCTTACACCAACAAGTCACCTTTCCGCTCCTCTACCCTCTTTCCCCTTCCTTGCCTCTTATTTTATTTATTTATTTTTTTACCACATGTCACCCCTTCTCTCCTTACCTGCCTCATTATCCTTTCATTGAACCAGGTAGGTGGAGGTCTCTCCCTGCTCAAACACATCACGGGTTAAAATTTAAGGGAACTACTAGAAGATCCACACACGTAACGATTCAAAAAATTTAAACCCACCTATACCTACCTACTGGCCAACGACACTTCATGCTTAGAAGAAAAGAGGAAAAAATGATGAAAATTTAAAGATGAACAATTTTACACCACGCATAAGCAGACTGGGAACGTAAAAGGAGGAAGGAAATCGTATAACTGGGAGGCAAAAAATCATTATCAGATTATGAGAGCTCGGAAACAGATTACGAGGAGCGGGAAAAAGGTGGAAAAGGTTAAAACCAAAGAGGTGTGGAGGCCGGCGCGCAACCACCACCACTACCAACAACACCAGAAAGAACTAGCCAGAAATGTGTTAAAATACACGGGAAAAGCTAAATCTGAGAATTACTGTGTCTGCAGTCGTTCTTACATAAATGCATGTGTGTAGTGTATATGTTTCCCAGTTAGACATGCTCCCAGCCAGCTCCGAGCCAGAGACGCTCCAGGAAACTGTGTGAGAGAGGTTACGGAAGAATATAGGAGAGGGTGTGGAAAGAAAAGCATTGCAGGGAGTGAGGGAAGGATGACGGATATGAACAGAGTGAAGGGAAAGACTTTAGAAAGGAAAAAAGTGAATACTGGAAGGGGGTCAAGGAAAGCTGAGAATATTGTCAAGGTTGTAAGATTTAAGAAGGAGAAGGAGGAGAGGAAGAGAGAAGGAGAAAACACGTTTTAAGGATGAGACGAAGGGGAGAAGGAGAAGACGAGGAGAACATCCCAATAGGCAAGGGAGTCGAGAGAAAAAAAAGAAAGGAGATGGAGGGAGAAGTGAAGAGAAATCCCCGTGACTGGCAGGTTGAAGGTGAGTGAAGGAATGAGTGAGGGGAAGCTGTCTTAAAATCCTGAGAATGAAAAGAGTGAGAGGGGAGAAGGGAAGGGAGAGGAAAAGGTTCTAGATACTGGGAGAAGGATGGACAAGGGAAGAAATTATTATACAAGGATTTACTGTGTGTGTGTGTGTGTGTGTGTGTGTGTGTGTGTGTGTAGCTTTTCGCAATTTACATTTGGTTTCTTCCTTTCACTCCGCCTTTCTTATGTCATCCTCTCTCTCTCTCTCTCTCTCTCTCTCTCTCTCTCTCTCTCTCTCTCTCTCTCTCTCTCTCTCTCTCTCTGATGCTCCGAAATAACCTAAACTGACCTTTCCCTCGCCGCCCTCGAGTGTCCCATTAAGTCCTAACTAAGGGTCTACCAGCGAGTGAAGGACACCGCCTCTCTCTCTCTCTCTCTCTCTCTCTCTCTCTCTCTCTCTCTCTCTCTCTCTCTCTCTCTCTCTCTCTCTCTCTCTCCTCGCCTACCTCTTTCAAGTAGTTACCAACGACATTATAACAAGGATTCTCTACCCTCTTCTTGTCCTTTCATAACAAAAAAAATGTCTCTAGTAGTCGTTTTTGATGGATTTTATCATGTATGTTTTTTTTTCCCCGGATCCTCTTTTGTTTTCTTTTAAGTAAGGAAATACCTTTTTAAGGGGAGACTCGTTTGTCTATCAAGTGTTACGGAAGTTTTTTGATGTGTTGTGTTTTCGTGACTTTAATTACTTATAAATGGTGCAACATGGAAGAGGAAGAATAATTGTTTTCTCTCTCTCTCTCTCTCTCTCTCTCTCTCTCTCTCTCTCTCTCTCTCTCTCTCTCTCTCTCTCTCTCTCTCTCTCTCTCTCTCTCTCGGGTTTTCTTTTTCCACTTAAGTTGATTCACGTATTATTTTCCAGCCCACCTTCTTCCTTTTTGCTCTTCCTCGTCCTTCATTTCCTTATTTTCTTTCCGTTCCCCTTATTCTACTCCCTGTCCTCCCTGCGCAAGACTACGTACATCTGTCACACTTGTTCGAAAGATTATTGTCATTATTATTTAGAGTCCCACGAGTCCCACTGGTTCATGTCAGGTCTTCGCAATCCACTTACTCTTTATGAACAGTCGTTTTAACAAATTTTGCATTAGTAGTGCTGTCCCCAATTGTTTCTTCACATTGCTCCACCTCGGAGTGAGAGTAAAGGCAGATAGGCAGGCACACAGACAGACAAACAGACAAAGACACAGACTGAACGACCGACTGACTGACTGACCGGCGGACTGACTGACTGACTGGCCGACTGAATGAATGAATCACTGATTGAATGACAGATACGTAGATAGATAGATTGACAGAAACGTAGATAAATATTAGATAGATAGATAGATGGATGGATATTAGATAGATGCAATGAAAAAAGACATGCTTGTAACGGGTGTGACTAACGAAGGCGCAGAAGACAAAGCACGCAACGAGAAAGCTGCCCTAGTGTGTCGACCTCTGACGGGAACCACCCCAAGAAGAAGAATCATTTACGTGTACATCAGGACAATACCATAACGTAAAAATTTTCACAGTCTGCTACGAAAATACAGACTAAAAATTACTCAAAAGCCACCCTCGTCCAATGAAGACCCAGAGTCAAGGTGGAGTGTGACGATTGGGTTGGTCCCTCTAAGCTGGAGTTCTGATTGCCAGTCACTTTCCGTTCGATTTGCTGAAATCTGGGACGGAGTGAGCAAGCCCTTTTCGCAAACTGGGATGGTGATTTGGATCTGAGAGAGCATTTATTATTCATTTTAATTTTTTTTTTTCTTACATATGTACCCTGATTACTGACTACCATAAGAGTTTTGCTAGCTTATATTCTCTCTCTCTCTCTCTCTCTCTCTCTCTCTCTCTCTCTCTCTCTCTCTCTCTCTCTCTCTCTCTCTCTCTCTCTCTCTCTCCTCTCTGCGCAAAGGAAGGAAAGGCAAAAAACAAAGTCAAGAAAGAAAAAATGCTCGCTAATTGTCTTCCTCCTTAAAGAGGAAAGGGAATCATTGCAAAAGAAACAATTTAGGTTTAGAGGTGCCTTGAAACTTCTCTCTTCAGCAAAATCAAATTGCAGGAAGGGAGCAACACAGACTAATGCAGCGCTCAGAAATTTACTCTTTCATTTTAATCTTAAAAATTCTTTCGGAGTAACTGCAGACTTATGTAAAATATTGAATACCTTTCATGGAATATTTTCTTGTGTGTTTTTGGTCCGTGGTAGCGGTTGGCTATTCTTCTGAAATTCTCCTGCTCTTTTGGAGACTAAGATGATTAGTCCTTCATATCTGAGGAGCTTAGATGGCCTGTCCCTGCTTATGTTGTCTCAGGCAGGATGTTTTTTAGAGCCAGTAAATGCCCGTATTTCAACCCATCTCTGCAATGCATAACTCAAATATCAAACACATTAAAATTATCAATCAATGTTTTCTCGATTCTTCTGCTCCTATTTTCATTTTGGGAACGGCATCTGAGTGACTTTCTTCTATTCATTCATTTTTTCTGTATTTTTTTTATTGTTTTGTCCTTGATCGATCTACCTAATAGCTATAAAAGCTATAGTTATCATTGTAGTCATTACCTTAATTATTCCGTATCATTATGTCCTTCAACTATCAGTGCCATTATGTCATTATCTTCATCATCACTAAACCTGCCCCTTTGTCATGAATTATCACAACCTATCGCGTCCCTGCAGTCACTATTACACCATTATCACATTACCACGTTACCATTACGACCATCATTTTCCACGCCAATCATGATCGTTATTGATAATTCACTGTGTAGGTGGACTTGATAGATTCATTAACAAATTCAAACCCTGTTTATATTATGTGTTATCCGTCATGCAGCAATAAAAACACGTACGTTGGATTTCCGTCACCTCCTGGAACGATGAATTATGCACATTACTAAGTGACCTGCATGAAGAAATCTATATTAATGTACACCATTCATCTGTCTCCAGGCCATACTTTGCGTCATGTGTCAGCCACCATTAATCATTTAACACTAAATTGTTTTCCCTATGATCACTTATACCTCTCTTCACTCTTTCTTTGTTATTATTATCATTATTATTATTATTATTATTATTATTAGCCTCATACCTCTTTGCAGCATGTCCTTATATTTAGTAGTCTTATTCTGCAGGCTGGAAAAGACAATCTCCTGCTCTCTCTTTCACAACTATATTTTTTCTTTTTTTCCATACTCAGCTATTCCTTTTTAGACTTTTTTTTTTTTTTAAGTTTCTCATTTTGTAGTCTATAAAGGACAAAATTCTTTCACTGTTAGACAAGTTTCCCTGTTATCACCCACAACAATAGTGTCTTACTGTGCAGCCTGAAAAAGACGCAGTTACAAAATTACAAAATTAAGTTCCAATTGACTCCCCTTTTTTTTCCCGTTTTCCATGCAGACTTTTTTTTTCAGCGCTTTCAATATTAACAAAGGATGGCTATAGGACTATAGGAATATAGGACTATAGTTTGCAAGTCAATAATAGTATACTTGTATTATCACTTCACACTTTCAGCATTATACATACAGTTATCCACGATTATTGCAAGGTTTATCATTTCTTGATTTGAATTTATAACAATAATCCAATATGGTACATTTGTAAATCAGAAATTAGCATTCTCTCTCTCTCTCTCTCTCTCTCTCTCTCTCTCTCTCTCTCTCTCTCTCTCTCTCTCTCTCTCTCCTCCTCTCTCTCTCTCTCTCTCTCTCTCTCTCTAGTTTAACACTTTCAATGATAGCGTAATTTTCCACAATTAATGCATGGATTTTGATTACTTGATTATGCTTGATTACAATAATGCAGAACACTGTATTGGTAAACTTTCCATGAGGAACGCGAAAAACAGATATGTGCATTCTCTCTTTTATCTAACCAAACACTTTCACCGTCATTACAACATATACTCATATATATCCCCGATTAACGAAAGGTTTGTGATTACTTGATTTTGATCTATTAGATTAATGCACAGTGGATTATTTTCCAACTTTCATGGATGGATGTGAGAACCGGAGATTCCAGTCTGTAAAACTTTTCTCTTATATTCAGGGTTGGCATTAAAAAAAAAAAAAAAAAAAACATTAAGATATCAAAATTTAGTTCAATATCATACTGATAAATAAGATTTATTTATGTACATATACATAGAAAAAAAGTAAAAATAATCAAGCCTGACCCATTTATTTCCTGTACAGTACAAGTTAACACAGGCTTTGTCCAGCCGGACCAATCTGTATCAGCATGAGCTAAATAAGTGTCTGATCTTCAGTAATAGAAAGTGTCAAAATCTTTCAAAATCTAACTCCCCTCGTGACTTCTGGCACTTAACCAAAATCATCTCCCAAAACTTTCCTTCTTCATCTTTCCCCTCTTTTACTTCAACCTGATGGCACCACTGCCATTTTATCTATTTCTATTTCAAACCTTTGCTAGAAACTTTACCTTGGATGATTCAGAGGCAGTTCCTCCCTCTCCTCCATCCTCTGACTACTTCATGCTACCCAATAAAATCCTTCGCAGCGATGTTTCTCATGCTCTCACTGGCCTAAAGCCTCGGAAGGCTTATGGACCTGGTGGGCTCCCTCCTACTGTTCTCCAAAACTGTGCCTCCATGCTCGCACCTTGCCTAGTCAAACTCTTTCAACTCTGCCTATTAACATTTACCTTTCCTTTTGCTGGAAGTTTGCCTACATTCAACCTATTCCTAAAAAGGGTGACCGTTCTAATCCCTCAAACTACCGTCCTATTGGTTTAATTTCCTGTCTCTCAGTAGGAAGATTCTGAAACATCTATCACTTCACCAACCTTCTATCTGGTCCCTAGATCATTCCTCTCACCAGACTTGAATTTGACACCATTTCGGCTTAAAATCTCAAAGTATGGTCTACTAAATTCTAAGATCGTTTTCTGACACATCAGAAATGAAAGGACGCCTGCTAACTCGTTTCCCACTACTACAACCCAACATTCAGTTACGAACAACACCATTACTAACATCACCACACTCCCGCCATCACCACCTGCACCCCCGCGCCATGATACCCTTTCATTAGCGCCCCCCGCGGTTAAACTGTGAAGGGAACACCTGATAACGACGCATGGCTTTGTGGCGGAGATGGAACCACGAATACGGCGCGTCGGTAGCTGCAGACGCCATCAGTTTTCCCAGTATCTGCTCCTCGCCTCATCGGGCCGCGTGTAAAGGAAGGAGACAATGCAAGCAAGAAGGTGGCAACGGATAGGAAATCAAAGAGGATAATGGCAGGCACGATTTCTTTGATGATGTGACAAAGGGGGAAAATCTATACAACGCCACGCTCTGCAAGCCTGAAAATAAAGAAAAAGAAAAAGAAAGAAAAAACATATCTACCTATTTTCCCCTCCAGCGCTTCATTTTCTGATTCCAACACAATACTAAGCGTGGCTCTAAGGCATGATCCTGTTTTAATATCGATACATCCGTTATCCACTACAGTTGATATACTGTATCTGTCACCGCACTTGACTATTCCACACATTATCAAATACACTTTTAGTTTATGCAAGTGGCTTCTGTTCTCTGGATGGGGAGACAGATAAACTGCACTGAGGCTAACAAGTTTATTCCTCCGAAGTTAGCATATCGCAGACGAAGTAATTCTTCAACTCCAATTAGCTCTTAATCTAACGCCTTTCCTTTGACTACATATAACATTCACAAGAATCCTCCACGTCCAGTAGCATCAGAAGGCCCCAGTACTTGCAACTACCTCATGCAGGGCAATGCAGTAATTAAGTGAAACCATCCTTACGACCCAGTGGACTCACAACAACTGCCTGCCACACAATCAGCGCATCTCGAGTTCCTAACCTCAAAACTTCCGGAACTTCATTTGCAGTACTTTCAACACACACTATCAAAACGTAAAGAGATCTTCAAGAGTGTTTTCATGATTCTAGTGTTGGATTAAAAAGGATTTTATGATAGCAAAGGATAAAGCAACCACGAGAACCTGACTAATCATATCTGTGCCATTGAAAATAGTCCTAGTGAGAGAACATAACGTTTAAGGGTACGTGCCTCAATCCCACCCTCTGCTGGAAAGGGCGAGGAAGGTTAGGTACCTCGACGGAGCCAAAAATATTCTCCAAGTTCCTAACAAATAAAGAATAATAAAACAGTAACAGCTCGAGTGTACCAATGATATATCGAGCCAGGGATGCTTTGTGGTGTCCTCCTTTTTTGTTGCATTTGGGTATGCCAACGTTACATCAACAGTTTTTCATGGTTTTACAAAATTTGTCCTAGAGTTTAAGGAAATTAATCTTTCCTTAATGTAAGAGAGTTTCTGGCCAAAGGCAACAAAAAGAGGGAAAGAAGGCAAAAAAGGTCCAGTGAAGATGCCGGTTCTAAAAGAAAATAGTTTAAAAGGATATCCAGAATTATGAGAAAGATCTTCAGGTTCCTTAACTATCTTATTATACTGCGTTCACAAACACTGTATGATTATGAAATGTACATTAAATGTGAATTTCCACCACTGTCGGGTGTTTCCATCAAGGAGCCAAAAAAAACGTAGGTTCTCTATGACTTTAGATATTGCTGCTATAGGTCCCAATGTAACAGAATTCCTAGTCACTCTCCTCGGAAGAGGTAACATCCTCCTGACAAGTGATTGCGTTTAAATTTTGTGCTATCTGAAAATATATAAGAAACTTATCATATCACGAAAGTTATCGTTATCATGAATAAGCGCGAAATACTTTCTGGTGTGTTGTCCTGAATCCACCTTGTGTAACTCCAGCAACTGAATCACGTGACACAAAGGACGAGGAAAGCAGGTCAGTGGGGAAGCTGGCTGAGTGTTGTACACAGGGATAAGTGGGCGTTCCTCTGCTGCCTCCCATCGTCTCTCTCTCTCTCTCTCTCTCTCTCTCTCTCTCTCTCTCTCTCTCTCTCTCTCTCTCTCTCTCTGTCTCTGTCTCTGTCTCTGTCTCTGTCTCCTCGTACCTTCCTCCCCTGGCAATAACCGAGCTCGTGTTCAATTGGATTATGCAAATTTACCGCCACTCTCAACACCCATTAAGTCAAGAGGAGTTGTGAGGAGGGACGGAACATAATAGAATAGGCATGTGTGTGTGTGTGTGTGTGTGTGTGTGTGTGTGTGTGCTGGCCGGTCGGTTAGGCTCGGCGCCAGCTCAGCCAACTACACGTACTAACTCGGCCCATTAAGCATCAACTTGGCCCACCATTTGGACTTAACGACACTGAACATTCTTATACTTCCCCATATGTTTTACAGACAACAATTTTCCTGATGTAAATGTATATAAATGGTCACACAACCTTAGTCTTTGAGAAACGTACACTCTTATTCATTCACTACAGAACTGTTTAAAAGAAAACTGAAATATTCAGCTGTACTAAACATACGCGCGTGCATAAGACATCACAATGTAGTGATGTCATGTAGTGATCACATGTTACGTGTACAATATTTCGTCACTACAGTGATAGAAGAACTTCGTAAAACTACTTTCAGAAACGATCAGGAATTGGTGGTTTGGTTAAAACATAATAACATAAGAAAACAACAAAAGCTCCAAGAAGCCATCAGGCATACACGTGGTAGTCTATAAAACATGCGTACCTACTTTCATCTAGCATCCTCATCCCTAAATCTGCTTAATCTTTTTTTGAAACCTCTTTCACTCGGCAATAATAACCTGAAAACTGAGTCCACCGTTCTATTTAAGTACCATTTTTTTTTTTTTTTACATAACTTTATCAGGATTGAACCCGTTATTTCTTGGTCCACCCTGATTACTAATCCTGAGAATTTAGTTTCTGTCCTCCTTGGTTCTCATCTTTGGCCACCATCCCAGACCGCAGCGAGTTATCTGTCATGGGGCCCGTGGAGGGTTAGTGGTATTAGCAGGCCATGTAGCAGTTTCATCAGAGCGTGTAAATGAGATGTCTTTCCGTGCCTTCAGTTTGATTCTACTGTGTCAACCTTCGATGTCATAATTGCTGCCAGAGTCACACTACCCGTTACTTTTTTTTTTTTTTTCATTACTAAGAAAAGAATGGAGGCGACTGCCAGGAATCAACTCCAAAGTTGTACTGAAAATTATTTTGAAACCTCCCTCTTGAAAGACTTGAACTCATGGGCAGGAAGAGAATACAGAAGTATGCAGGGAGACTTTATCAGTAAAAGGGATGAAAGACTGAAAATACTGGTTAATTCTTGCATTAGAGAGGTGGACACCATACGGTTAAGAAAAA